>NC_090446.1:932820382-933037882 GCF_031143425.1 Pleurodeles waltl | reverse complement strand
ACTTCATCGAGCAATTAAAACTGGCCTTCCATTCCTCCACTGCACTTTTCTGAACCGAAGAGAAGCTTGAAAATAGTTTTGAAGTACACCTGTGACAGACAAAAGCGTTACAGCGTCATCTTAATAAACTTTGCAGTACAAAACGTAGAACTCCAGGCTGAGTAAAAGGGGCATTAAGGACTTTCCATACCGGTAGTACTCTCCAAAATTTAGCCCATAAAGAAAGAATCGTCCTCCGAGATGGACTACAAAGACCTTCAGGCAGCTAATCTGGAGCTCATGAGAACGCCAAAAAACAGCTATTACCAAAACCAAAATTTCTGTTCTGATAGAATATGGACATTTTCAAGAACTGCAACGCGATAATTGAGGTAATCCACCTTGAAATTGTAGTTTTTAAGCACCTTTTTTAGCATTAGCCAAGACCTTTTTGATGTGATGGTTTCATATTAATAAAATGATTTTTATAAAATACTTGTGGGGCTTTCAGCAAGCCCTCTTCATCTATTGTTAGGTTATGGTCTTCCACATTTTTCTTCAGTGAGTGCGTTCCGGGCTTCAACGAGGAGCACATCCACACTAAGTAGTTCTTTAAGTGACACAGACTACTTTGCCAATGTGTGCCTTTTGAGATTGGAACTTTTTTTTTTTTGCTTTTAACCAGTGTGTTTTATTTTTTATTTTTTAAATAGTGGGGGCGGGAAGTGCCAAGGAGGGGAAGATTGATAAAAGCCTGGCTGTTTCTCACAATGGTCAAGTCCTTAATCTTGGAAGATCAGACATTGCAGGCATACCAGTAGACATTAAAGACACAAAGGCTGTCCTTGTCAAACTGTGCTGTAATGTTGACAAAGTGATCTTCCCTGTGGTTCGCTAGGGGTGTTGGACTAACTTGATGCCACCGTCAGTCTGAATTGGCCAACTATATATGGTTTGAGGTAGAATACGAACCATACTGGAAGGCTCTAGAGCAACTGAAACTATTCTGAACGCTATGCACCCGCCTTCTCAAAATATACATGAGGAAGCAGCGGTTATCCATTGTACCTTAATCTTACCCACACTCATGATTCCTCAAGTCCATGCTATCTTTCTCCAGCAACTGATTTTTCTCATCCGGGGAGAAAAAAAAAAAAAAAAAAAGGAAAAAAAAGAAAATTATTCCACACTGTTCGTTCACTCACTTTGCTCTTTACTCAGCCTAGCAGGCTAGGTTTTGCACAGCAAACTTTAAGATGGCACAGTGAAGCTTTTGACTGTCACAGGTAAATTTCAACAGGCCAGAAAATGAACTCATGCTTTAGTGATACATCTAGGTCTATCCATAAAATGGTTTACCGTAGCTTGCTTAATGTGAGGTTAATGTTCTGGATTCAGGTGCAAACATTTGCTTGCTGAATCAGTGAGTCATTTTCAGTCTGTGTGCGATTTTGTTAAGGTTCCCTCAGTCTAAAACATGCCACATGTCCAGTATGTGTCTAGTATGAGAGAGGTATTCCTATACATATGAAATATTTGACCTGCAATACTAGTAGTGAGTGATGTTCGATATACTTTGCTTTATTAGTAATCTCTGTAAAAGTAGCTTTTCTTTGTACATCTTGAAGTGGCGAGCAGGGTAAGTGGAAATGTGATATTTGGCACGTCTGGTAAGCATCTGTGGTAGTTAGGTGCAATTTTTAGGTCAAGCCTAGCCAACGCACATGCACTGCCTGCAAGACATGCAGTATTTAGTCTATGGGCCTTAACCATGCCCACTATTGCCATTCGTTCTTTGTTGTGCTGCTGTTAAATGCCTCTTTTTTATAGGTGCATTTTTCTAAATGTCCCTCCTTTGTGTGCTCAGATCCCTTCCAGGTAATTTCACTAAGAGAACATTTCTGTTGGCCATCACACTACATTCACACTTCCTCTTGTTACAGCGTGATGGCCCATCCTCCCTTCTGGGCATTGCAGCCTTACAGTTCTTTTGGTTGTCCACAGCAATATGTTCAGACCACACCAGTTAAAACACCATGACAAAGGTCTCAGGTTTCATTTGTTCTTGTGCCTCTGCTGGGTGCTGCTAGCTGTTTCTTGGGTCCCAGTGGTAATTCTTCATTCCAAGTCCTCAAAACAATTCTGCTAGCTGCTTCTCTGGTCCTATCGATAATTCCTCATTTTAAGTTCTGTAGGCAGTGCTGCTAGCTGCTTTTCTCGTCCAGTCAGTAATTTCTAATTTTAAGTTCCCTGGACAGTGCTGCTAGCTGCTTCTCTGGTTCCAATGGTAATTCCTCCTCCTTACACCTGTAAGAAATGCTGCACCTGCTTTTCTGGTCCCAGTGGTAATTCCCCATTCTTAGTCCTGTGGACAATGCGGCAGCTGCTTCTCTGATTTCAGTGGTATTGCCTCATTCTAAGTCCTTCAGACAGTGCTGCTAGCTGCTCCTCTGGTCCAGTCAGTAACTGTAGGTAGTGCTGCTGCTGTGTCTGTTCCCAGTGGTAATTCGCCATTCTTAGTCTCTAGTCAGTGCTGCATCTGTTCGTACATCCACTAAACTCTAAACCAAAACACGTAGGGGAAAGACATTGTCATTTTCGATGCTAATAGCTCTCACAAATGTGATACCTATTGCATTGCAAATGCTTTTTTTTTTTTATTAGTAATAGTGTAGACTTTACTGTATCATTTGTTTGTGCAGTCGTGTATGCAAATTTTACGATGTTTTTGTCACGCTTATTAGCTCCTATTCATAAGTGCTGTATTTCTAGTTCAGTTTAAATCACAAACAATGCTAATCTGAAAACATTAAATTGCTGCAGGAAAAAAAAAAAATTGCACCTGGATTCAGCTTTTAGCCGGGCCCCACTTCACAGCAGACCGTAGAGAACACCATACAATGCAATAAATGTAAAAGGTTTCTCTGCAGTTTTGCCTCCACTTCATCTATGTAGACTTGTTATTGCCAGACCATAACACGGTGCTGCACATAAGCTGCGCTACTTCAAGTACATAGATGTAAAGAATAATATTGAACTACCACCACATATTCTAATATACAATTTAATCCCACTGGTGCATGTAAATCTATGTTCCGCCATAGCTAGATATTTGGTCCAGGTATTGCGGATAGCTAAACATGCAGGCTGTAACTCTGGTACTGCCATGGTACCCCAGGTGTTTATTCGCCAAATGAGGTCAGAGTGCCTCCCACCAAACTAAAACACCCTGGTCTTTTGACAGTTAAAAGGCAACTATTCTCATTAACTATTGGCAAGTGCATTACTTTGCTCCTGTAGGTATATTTTAGTTCTTTCCAGAATAACAAAACCTCCTTCCGGTAAAGTTGATATATTTGCTAGGTTAAGCGGGAACGCACCACTCTCCAAATATGCCAAACAGATATGGAACTAACCCAAAATGTTAAGCTGTTACTAGCAGCGGAAGGTTATCTGGCACTGTGTCCTGCTCAGCCAGTGAACTATCCCGGTCTCCAACTGGACAAACTGATCTGCATTGAGAAAGCGGAGTTACAATGGAATCTACACTCAAACCCAGAAAGCTCCTTGCTATGAGCCAGTTCAAGGTGTATATCGAGCTAACTGAAGGAAATTGAGAGCATATACAATGTCACCCACTGGAGCGAAAGCCACAAGCAATAAGGAAAACGAGCATATGTAATGCAAAAGGTCTTGCATTTGCCTGAGTTAGAGCTATTGGCATTGTAAATTCATAACTGGACTTTTCTTGCCACATAAATTGGTCAACCCTGCCTCATAATTGTGTTTTCCTGCCATATATTTCCAGTGGCCCTGCATGTAACAAAAGCACTTTCATTTACCTTTTTCTTCTAACTGCAGCCAGAAATGTAAACATTCCCATTTAGCATCCTAATTTAAATCCGCTAGGCTAATTCCAATAGAACACCACTTTCAGCACCCCACCATCAGAGTTGCTGGCTGTCTAATAACTCCCCAAAAAAGACAAGACAGCTACAGAGGAGATATAAACTAGAAAGGTCACCCAAACATATCAAGTGTTCAAACAGTCATAGTGTAATAAGGAAGTCAAGTGGGCCTGAATCATGGTCAGTTGAACTAAGGAGAGAGATTTAAAACTTATACAATCAACTAAACCTTTATCAGAAAAACACTTTTGGCATTAGAGTAATGCTCAAAACAGCCCTTAGAGGGCACCATAACTTAAAGAATCCTGGTCCTGTAACCATATTGTTAGACCTTACAGAGCATAACCCCATGTTAAAAAAATAAATAAATAAAAAAAAAGACAGGAGAAAGTAATGCAGTGTAACCATATAATTAGCACCTAGAAGGTTTTTAGGTCTAGCAGGCCTACTGCAAATGTATTACAATCAAGGCATCTATAACAAAACTTTCTACAGCTGTTAAATGTTCTAGCCATGAGAAAGCTTAAGACACTAAATAGTGGGAGGGTCAATTATGGGGTCCCCACTAACCTAGGTGGGGACCCAGAGATGATGTAGGAAGAAAGAGTTTTGAACGTGGTCCCATTGCCCTAGAACCACCACAGGCTGAGTTATCAGCAAAAATGTTTTGTAAAAGTAATGCCCTGCAAAGCACTATGGGGCAAGTTTCCGTGCCACCAATATTTTAATATGTTGATATGACTAATGGTTAGAACAGCCCCTAGAGGACACCACAATGAAAATAGAAATTGTGAGAAACATGGTCATGTAACAGTTAGCCCCCAGAGGGCTTAACCATACAAAAAGAAAATGGCATTAAATAATGCAGCATAACCATATATTTAGTCCCTAGAGGGCATAGTGCATTACAAATTCTCAGGGGCAGAAGGCCTACAGCTATGATATTACAAACAAGGCCCTTAAAACACAAGCTATTCCCAACTGTAAAACAAAAGTTCCAGCCATGAGCAAGTATAACATTTCTAGGCAGGCACCCAAAGACCAACCTAGGCACTAGCCAAAAAACAGACATCCATGAACAGCTCAGCTATACCAGCCAGTAGGACTTGACCAACCAGAGAAATGAGTACTAGTGAAACAGTTGCCCAAGTACAGAGTTAACTGCTACAAACTATTAAGATTAGCGTTCCTAGCAAGAACAAGACGTGCAAACTTTTCTGTGGGCAGTTTTGAGTGAAAATTATCACCGCAATTCTTTTCACCAGTAACCGCTGAAGGTACATTACATGAAAGTCTTATAGAACAGGACCACGCAGCTATAATACTACTAAATGTACAGTCTAACAAGCATTGGCAAAGGCAATAGGTCTCAGCAATCCGAGAGATTTTGGCATAGTCCATTCCTTTAAGTCATGTGTTATGTAGTTGAGTGGAGTGGATGTATGTATATGGTGTGGAATTGAAGTAAGAATAGTTTAAATGTGGCATGGTGCAAAGAGGGCTTATGTGGAGTGCAATTATGTTGCATGGTATGGATTTACACTGAGGAGCGTGGTGTAGAGTGGCACATAGTGGAGTTGAATTATGTGGCATGGTGCAGAATTAAATTGTGTGCGGTGCAATTGTCATGTGGAATGGTGTGATGTGTAGTGGAATTGTGGCATGGGGTGTAGTGGAATTGTGGATAGTAATTATGTGGTACTGAGTGCTGTGAGATTATGTAGAGTGGAATTGTGCGCCATGGATTGTAATATGGAGTGGTATTGTGTGTCATGTGGTAGAGTTGAATGGTGTGGTGATTAAGTGGCATGATGTGGAATTCTGTGGTGTGTAGTGGAATTATATGGCTTGGTACGAAATGGAACTGTGCGGAGTATATTCTGAATCCTAACTGTGTGGTGATGATTCATGCATTAAACAGTGTTTGGTGCCGGTTTGGAGTTAAACACGCCCGACCCAGTCTGCCCCCATGCCATCCGTATTCACTGCTTGTAGCTGCTCCCACCCCCAAGAGACCACTTAAGTTCTCCTCCCAGCCCATATCACATGAGCAAACCAAGATTTGAAGGAAACCAACAAATGGAAGAGGACAATAACATAGCGCCAGCTACATAGAAAATAGCAAGTGAGTTGAGCACAGAGTTTTATCCAAAGTACATTGCGGGACAGTAAAGTGAATAAAGCTCTAAATGTTTGCACCAGAAACCTAGCTACTATAAAACAAAAACAGCATGGTAGTGCCAAAAATAAAAAAAAAGAATTTGCACAAAAGCAGAAGCAACTAAACTGATAGAGGTGCGAACAGGCAAACTTTGCAGAGGCGATAGCTGGGTATTTCTTCCCTCTATTGTTGGAGTGGTGGCGCCCAACGCCCTTAGCCCTAGACTGTAAAATGTTGGTGGATTTATAGTCTAAGTAAAATATTTTGTTTTTATACAACATGTATTCTGAACTCATATTTGAAAGTTCCTTCTTACATGCTAATGAAAAAAGGGTGTTCTGGTTAACTAAAATATTTGCTTAAGATCACACAATTTAAGTGTGTAAACTGATTTATCCATGTTTTCTAGTTTCACTGCACAAGTCAGCCACAAAATGGGTATCTATTTGTCTTTCCTCAAACCAGTTATATTTTTTATCTGTGTTTTTTCTGCCGTTATGTAGTCTGAATCTGACCCAAAAATATTGAAAGCACGTTACATGAGCACCAGTTAACTCACTAGGACATTTCTGTGGTGTTTTTAGGCACAGCGAAATTAAGTGATTTGTCCAGAATCACAAGATGTTGAGCTAATGCAAAGGTTCGAACCTAGCTCCAATGTTGGCAGCTGTGGCCATAAAGCCACATCCTGTTAAGTGATCTGGGTGCATTAAATCTAAGACTGCCCCACACTGCCTCTGCACTGAGTTCCCAGCCCAAGCTGAGCTAGGACTTTTGTTCAAAGGTCGAATAGAGACTGTGCGGTTAGTTGAAGTTAATGCAGTATTTCAAGTCGAGTGCGCTTGATTTGGAGATGCAGGCACTGCTAAAAAAAAAAAAAAAAAAAAAAAAAAAAAAGTGCTTCTGCAATAGTTACTTCGACTTTTCTGTTTTGAATACTGAGTTGTGTCAAATGTGTACGTTAAAACACTTATAGGGGGAGGGCAGGGAATAAGCTCCTCGCAGTGAATTGGAAGCCCTCTCGATGGACATCTATGTGCGCTTCTCTGGGTAAAGGCACTTTAAAACAACACGAAATGCACCATTAATCTACAGTATAATAGTTTGTGACTAGTTCCTTTAGTTGGTATGTTGCTTTCTGCAGGTGCCATAATGGCAAAATTATATGCCTATGGTAGAAACGTGTGGGCTTCCGTAAAGCTCCGAACAGAACACGCCTCATGATCTCATTTAGCCACGGGGGTGTGGAATTAATATCTACTTGTCCATGGGACAGGTTGTTTCTTAAATCTACTTGTCCTGTTTAAAAATATATTTATGCATCTATTTGTCCCTTTGGTGCTATGTAGTGCAGCAACAAATTATGGCAGCAATGTCATCATGTAAGAGCTCTGATAATAGCCTCTCTGATCATGCCAGGACTAATACTATAGTAGGGCTT
The DNA here is from genome assembly GCF_031143425.1 of Pleurodeles waltl. NCBI lineage: Eukaryota > Metazoa > Chordata > Amphibia > Caudata > Salamandridae > Pleurodeles > Pleurodeles waltl. The sequence continues at coordinate 933,030,393 of NC_090446.1, read as the reverse complement.
GAATACTCGCAATTTCAATCCCTATTATAGGAATTTCCTTATTTTGTCACCTTTCTGCAGATCTACATACTGGGTCTGGAGAAAACGGTAAGCAATAGTTCCAGGGATGGAATGCCCTGGAGTCTGCAAACTTGTATGCATTTAAGGATGTTCATCAGCTCTTCTCTAATCTTTTCCCATATTGATAAAGGGTGGAAATTTACTGCTGACAATGGCAGAAGTAGGTCTTCCAGGACTGAGAAAAAAGTGTTTGGAGGAGGCAAACGTGTAAATGCTCAATAGATTTTCGCATGAGCAAATCTACACATTCATATTTGGTCGTGCTAGAATACAGTTCACAAATATTTTCTAGGTGTACGATTTCCTGGTCTATGTCTAAGTTCTTGTTAGTTCATGAATGCCACTAATTTAAAGACATACCTTGGGTGCACTTTTGTAACTTTCTTTAAGAATTGGGACCCCGACAATCAGGGCAGGTGCCAAGGTTCCCTTTAGAGGACCCCCTGCGCTGCAGGGGCTGTGGGGCCTTTGTTACACCACTGGTCACAATGTATGCTTTGAGATTTAAAAAAAGAAAACTTTTTTTGCCAGTGTTCCTTACATTGGTGAGGGCCTGCAGCCCCCACAACAAAGTATTACAAAAGCCATGTCAAAACAAGACACACATTGACTGCTGCTTATTTATTTTCATGCTTCCCATAAACTTGCTGAACATGGTTACACTGATTTTCCATTAGGAATATTTTTTGGAAATACTAGCATGCATCAACTTTTTACTAAAAGATGCTTCAAAGAAATACCACTTAAAATTTCATAGTAACAAAACATTTCTGCCCCCCCCCCCCCACTTCCATTTTTTCCTGAACATTATTTTAAAAGCAAAGAATAATCACACTTGCTTACAGGCTTCTGCAAACATTTGCATCTAATCTGAGAGCATTCAAGGAGTATTATACTTAGTCTCATTGTTATACCTTTCAAACGTGTGTACACTTTGTTTTAATGGAACCACCCTCAGTAGTACAGTGTAACCTTAAACCATTTATTTACAGCACTCTAATAGAAACTCCACGAATGAACCATAATTACAAGTTTGAACACCATTAACATATGGACATAGGGCGTTCAGCCTACTTGTCCCAAAGACAAAATGAAAATGAAAACTTGTTGCCCTTGACCCCAAACAATAGATTCCTGGAATGCCACATCCGAGTCACTTCAGCCTTTAAGAAAGATACAGTATTTTTGCCGCAATTCAGACCCAAGTAGTATATGGTTAAAAAAAAAAAAAAAAAAAAAAAAAAAAAAAAAAAAAAAAAACTTTGCTCCCTAAAGTGGAAGCACTAACACCACTGGGGAAGAATGGGTCACCCAACCTGTCCCCAGCTACCAAATACCCATAGCTATACAACACCAACTCCCAGTGAACAAAGCATTTCAACGTGTCCTGTGGCACTGTGATCTCATGTGCCACAGAAGCCAAGAGCACTTGCAGTCCGGGAGCCATGTTCAAAGAAAAGTACAGCCAGCAGTTCTTATTTCGCTGCATCATACAAAATTTCACTGTAAGTGCTCGGTTCTCTTGCTGACCCCCGTCTCATTCTGCCGTGGTAGTAAAAGGCAGATTAGACTCTCAAAGCCTCTCCTTCAGCAACGGCACAATCCTGCTATCCGCTAGTCACAACGAAAAATATGAAATAATTCACTGAGCATAGGATTATACAATTTTTTTTGTTGTTGAAGTAATGGTACTTTAAGACAAACAATTTTGAAAGCAACATCTGTAAGACACTAGAACTTAGGAGTAATGGGAAAAACAGCATAAAGCACCATTCCAAGATGGCCAATGTTTATACAGTTGACCGTTAATCTCATTGCATGCACAATTCACTACTAGTATTTACGTTCCTCCTAAAATACTGTGAGCATGTAACAAACCACCCCCCACCTTTTCCCCAAACTGACCTCTGTCTTTGAATGCACAGCCAATGTGATGAGATAAGAACAAGATCTACAGAAACACATTGAGTAAGTGAAGACACGAGTGTGCATGTGAAGTGCTGAAATACAAAGAAAAAGTAGTTCCTAGAACAGTTCCTAAAATGGGTGCAGTGGATGGATAGTAGTAAATATGTCCATACTCTTGGGGAAGGGTTAACACAGGAAGAGACATGACGCATGCATGCCATGGACAAATGGGGAGAAAGAATGAGAATTACGAGGGAACCATCAAATGGGTAGCATTATTGGCTGGTTGAAGCACGCGCCGACGAGACCAAAAAAGGCAGCCGCCATCAATGTGACATTGTGTGGGGGGCACAAACCAGATTAAATTTTAGTTTACGGAACCCAGAAAATCTTGTTTCAGGCTTGAGTCATGCGATCCCTTCCGGAATGGTTCATAAACTAATGTCATGGAGGTTAGAATATGGACCTCGCTTCAAAAGGAAGGTCAGAGTGTCAGTGGTACAACAATGACAGACTTGGTTCGTTCAACAAGACGTTTACTTGAGGGAGGATTATATATGGAGGTCAAAACTTTGTGTTGTGTCAAGGATAGATTAGTGGTTTATTTTTTATTTACGCATTCTTTGCTTTATACAAAACAATTCTTTGATATGTGCATAGTTGAATAATATACCATGTGCCGAGGGAAGGAAACAAAAGAAACATACAAATGGAGTTTTAGGAGAACGTGCATCGGTATGTCACAGAACACCTACCACTCTGAATCCTAAGAAAAGTGGCTAATTATGACCAGTGACTTTCTTCGATAGTTGGCTAATGGGATTTTGTCACACTTCTAGCACATCTCAACGGTACTAGACTGAAACCAGCCATAATTCACCATGGTATTTAAAACAGGTAATGCGTGAAGAATATTTGGTAATACCCTCTGTGCTATGGACCCCATGCAGATTGTGATGGGGGACTTCAGCCCCCCATTCCGCCCCCCCTCCCCCCAATTGAGTCTCCCATATCCAGATTGATTGGCCTACTGTTGAATAGGCCCTTAATTTGTAGGGGCCACTCTGTGCCCTCGAAGTTTACAAACATTCTGCAACTTTAAGGGTTTCATGTTGCTATGGATCTGGTAGGATGATAGCTACTGGGTCTTGGGATGGTTTTCCTTAAAATCTAAACTGATTATGCCCATAATATGAAGCTCCTACCAAGTACAAGCCGTAGAAAAGTGGTCCAACGTATATGCAGAGGGACTATTACACCCATAAATCAGAGTCTAATTATTTCCATTTTGATTCACACAGGCTAGCTTTCAGTATCCTAATGGTTCTTTTTAGACCAGGCTACCAAATTTACTAGCCATTTGTGGACCGTTAGAACTTTAAAAAACATCCTTTCAATGGGATGCTAGGAAGAGACTCCAATTTCTCTAGCCAGTGGCCAATAATACAGATCATTTTCTACCAACAGAGGACATCAATGCTTTAAACAGATCTTTTAAACTGCATGCCCGGTGGACATGTTTGCATTGCAATTAATAATTGCTGACAGCCTGGAGGTTAGGGCACTATCAAGGTGGCCTTAATCAGGTACAGAAATCATTCTTGAAGAATGAGAATTGACAATCACTCAACAAAAGAAAGACCACAAAATGCATGACAATTTGCAATACCAGAAACAATGTTAACTTGGCTTTCAAAACTGAATCCAAAGCTATAGCTTCAGAAGTTTATGTTCTTAAGTGAGTGGCTTTGGAGTTACTGCCTTGCTTAACAAATCTGAATACAAGAAATTTTATATAAGTTATACCAAATGTTAACTGTCCAAACCAAGATGGGTGTACCTTAGAATGTAGATCAAGGAAGACTTATCCAGGTTGTGCGGATCACCACCTCCCCAACATCACTGCAGCCATACCAGAAGGATACATAATCACCCACTGTGATCGCATCAACAAGCCAGGTGGAGGAATTCTCCACAGACACTCCATCAAATGCGCCATGGATGACACCAGTCCAGCAACAGAAAACTTCAATTCACTATACAAACCAGTGAGAAAGCCACTATAAGAGAAACCCTCGCAACCTGCCCACCAGCAACTCATCACCGATTTCACAGCCCCCTCGCCATCATCTTAAAGACTTACATGTTCCTGAACAACCTCAAATATCCGACCCTAACTCCACCAACTTAACAGCCTGAACTGGCCTCACCCAACTCATACAAGAACGCCAGGCATATCATAGGACACACGCTTGACCCCATATTCCCCTCTAGTGACTGCATCAAATACAGCCACACTAACAAACTCCCAATGGACCAACCACTCAGTCATCCACCTCATCCCAACAACCAAAATCGAAATCGACCCCTTGCAACTGGAACAAGGGGTTAGAGACCACATGGGCAAACACCCTACCCCTATTAAACATCACAATGTGAACCAGGACGTTAGAAGATTTAACACTGGGATCACTGACTGCACAGACATTGTCGCCACCATCAAGAAAAAACACGGAAGATCTACCAGGCAAGCCAGCTGGTACACCAAGGACCTCAGGACAGTCAATCGTCATTGCAAGCGCCTCCAGAGAAGGTGGCACACCAATCGAGACCCAGCCGATAGACCTGCCTACAAATCAGCACTCAATTTATACCACCAGCAACTACTTGAGATGAAAAAGCAGCGCTGGCATCTTGCCTCGCAGCTAACCCAAGGACAGTAAGGAGCTTTTATGCATAATCGAGGAATTCACAAACCCCACAATGGCAACATCTGAACCCCTCAGGACCTATAGAACAGCCTCACAGAATTCTTCCACACCCCCAAATAATAAAAAAAAATAACCATAATCCACAGAAACTTCAAACCCCAAATCAAGTCTGAAGACTTTTCAAAGGCCATACCTCCACACACGATCATACCAAGGATAACCACCTGGAGCCACCTCACCAGCCACCATGCCCATCATAAAATCCATCCACTAAGGGGTCCCATCTGGCCCATGCCCCCTACCACATCTTCAACCTAGGAGCACCCAAGACTGTCCTTGAACTTTCCACCTCACTGGATTCCGCCACCGTCCCAGAATACTGGAAGCATGCAAAAATCAAACCCCTGCTGAAGAAACCTTCAGCAGACCCCAACAAACTCAGCAACTAAAGACCTATCTCCATGCTCCTTTGCCAAGCGAAAGTAATTGAAAAAGCCAATCATCAAATCACTAGCCACCTGGAACACAATCACTTCCTGGACGACCCCCACTCCAGATTCTGCAGCAACCACAGCACCGACACAGCCTTAATAGCAGCCACAGATGACATTCAGGTACTCTTTGCCAAAAGGAGACAGCGCCCTCATCCTCCTAGATCTCTCTGCAGTCTTCCCCCTCTTACTAAACATCACACAGACTCAACAATATATCTTAACGCCTACAGCATGCATCTCATTCTCTCCCTCTCCAAAAATACCACCCCCTCCCCTAGAACCAACTTCCACTAATGCATGACCAGCTTATTGAATAAGAAATACCTGCCTCAAGCTCAAGACAGACAAGATGGAAGTTTATCTTCGGCAGCAACAATTCCACTTGGGACGCCTCCTGGGGTCCAACAGAACTGGGACCCACTCCAACCCCATGGGCATGCCAGGAATCTCAGTCTGGACAGCAAACTCACCATAAGGTCACAAGTCAACGTAGTGTCACCCTCCTGCTTCTCCATCCTGTGCATGTTATCCAAGATTTTCAAGTGTCTTCCCTAAAACACGAGAAGCACCATCACCCGAGTCCTAGTTACCAGTCGACTCGACTAGGGAAACACCCCCCCATGGAAATTGAGGACGACCTAGTTCAAAGACTACACACCATCTAGAACACCACAGCAAGACTCATCCTTGATCTCCCTCGTCGCACCCACATCAACCCCCTCCCATCAAATAACTCCAGACTCCCAGTTAAGAGATGCCAGTTCAAGCTCTTCAACCACAAGTTCAAGGCACTGCATGATACTGGACCCGCCTACATCAACCACAGCCCATTATTACACATACCGTTCAGACACCTCTGCCTCCCTTGTGCTGCCCCAAAACCTCTTTGCATACAAGGCAGTAGAGCAGGACAATGCTCCTACGCCTAGCTCGCATCCAAAGCCAGGACAAGCCGACACCCCCCCCCCCCCCTTCACCTCAGGACCTCCCACTACTCTTTAAGCCGCTGAAAAACAGGCTCTTTGTGACATACCCTGCCAGCACCTGTATACCCTCATGAGTCACAAGTCACGCTCTACAAGACTCACTGACTGCAGATGGATTTATTCTAGTCTCCGGGGGTAATGTCGCAGTGTACACAAGAAAAACCTGCAAAAAAGTAGAGGCGTCTTTTGTACATTATTTCTCTCTACTTTCTAACCAGGCGTAAGATTAAATAAAACAAACCTTCCAGTCCAAGAAGCTGTTAGCCAATAAAAGGGATACTTTCAGAAATTACTACCTGTTGAACTTCAAGTTTGTCTTGCTTTTCAGAATTTACCAGATCGGTTACAGATAAGAGCTTTGTATTCCAAACAGGAACACCTGAACCCTAGACATATGAGCAAAATGTGCAATAGCTAGAAAAATCTGTATAGTTACATTAAAAAATGTAATGTCGTGCTGTGAACTAGACACTTTATAAATGGCACACAGACTTAGGCTACAGACAGGTGCTTTATGTTTTGCATGGACGTGAATAATTAGACAATCATAGCCATCTCTGTGAAACTCAAAAAAGGTAAAGAATTATTTTAAATAGGAAAAAGTTTTTTTTAACGAGGTCTACATATCAGTTTCACCATAACGGGCGGGGTCTAAAACCCACAGATACTGTTAGACTAAAGAGATTTGCCTATTTGTAGTAAAGAAAAGTAATTCTGTTCTATCTCAGTCTCACAGAAACAAAGTTCATTCGAGCACTTCTTAACAATGAATGTTACTGGCTGTCGCGAGCCAAAACGGCAACTTTGCAGCCCGAAGCAACGACGAGCTGTCATCACTTAATTTACCCACCCCCATTTAGAATCTCCTTGTAATGACTAATACAGCCACCATCTGGCCAGCGACTAAAGTGTCAGCGTTTAGAGCACTAAAATAGATTTAAGCCACTAATTCTAGTAGCCGTAATGCCAACATTTCACTTGTGCAAAGTTAGCATGCATCTTTAACTGCATTTGGACATCGAGATAAAGCATTTATCATGGAACGTTTTATTTATAACGTGAGCAGCTTTTAACACTTACACAACTACATAAAGCCTTTGAAGGCCAAGGAGAGTATTGGAAAATAGAAAATTCAGTGTCACTATCATGCCCCAATTGTGTTAAAGCCAGCAGTAGCAGTACCCTAACCATGAACCGAATGAGCGAAGTCATGCTCTCAGCAAAGCAATGCTGCTAACCGAACGCGTGCAACAGATTGTGTTTAGAAGATGTTGCACAGTCGGGGGGGGGGGGGGGAGGGGGGCGCAATCCACATAATGTGCCAGTCTGGGTAGTATTTCCCGGTAAAGTAGAGCTGATTCTCAGGTGCGGCAGATTTGGAATGTCTTGAGTGGTAGGCTAAAACAGAAGGGAGGCGTGGATTGGCTGCCTGGGAGAGGTGATGAGAATTTCAAGGAGGAAGGGGGTGCAATGAGCGATAATGGGGAGACGAATCTCAGAGAGCTTATCATGAACTGGATACGAGTGGCTGAGGACGAAAGCATCTGAGCGCCACGAAAGGTCAATAATTAAATTAATGCACAGGGGTGAAGACAAGCCAGCACAATCTGGTGTGTGTTAGTATGGCAGAACGTCTGCTCTTGGCCTGGTGGGGAAAGGCGGCAAACTGCAAGCCAAGCAGACTTTAAAACCCGCCAAGTTGTGCCATAATGGTAAGAAGATTAAACGTACCTCACTCGCCGATCACTCCGACAATCACTAACTTTGCAATAACAGGACAGGATTAGCGGATCTTGCAATCGTCATCCCATTGAGCCAGGTGTGGTATTTTTTTTTCCCACCCAGGGGTTCAAGCAGGCAACGGACCCTATCTAGGACACGAGTAGAGCACATCGGGGACACAGGCAAGCATCGTACGGCCTCGCCCAACTCGAAATACAATAGATAACAGGAAACTAATTTAAAATCAATACGGCCAGCCTGAAAAGAACCATCCAGTGATAAAGCCAGAAGCCCACACAAGGCATACCAAGTCCCAGGTTTTTTATAGCGCGGATCTCAACCAGGAGAATTTTAGTATAATGCTGTGCATGTGGGGGTGGGAGCGTTAACAGCCGGAAGTCAGTCATGGGTTTTATTCACTGGAAACAATATATACATAAAGCGTTTGATCAAGAACAGAATTTCGGCACAGTGAAATATATAATACATGTTTAAGTCCTCCTATTGAATGTCTTGTTTAAAGGCTCATGTTTCACAGCAAAAAGGTCCAATTGTGAATTATTTCTCATAATTCAGTGCTAAATTAATTTGCAGGATATTTAGCTTCCCTACAGAAATAAATTAAGCACTGCATTTGGTCTTTAAGTGAGCTTATGTATTGTTAGAGCCCCAGCCTTGATGCAAGCACACACTAATAAATCCTCCCCAGTGTGTGAAGAAAAAAAAAAAGCAGAACACTTCACTTCCTTTATACATGTGAAGTGTCAAAGTACTACTGAAGAAAAGCGTTTTGTATGTTTTTGATTTCCTTTTAATGTACTTTGCATTTAGAATGTGATTAATATACACTTGCATAAAAAACACTAAACATTACCACATTTTCTCATCAAGAACAATTCTCAAAACAGATAGCTACAGTCTCAGGCAAACACATTAGTAAATAAGTTACTCAAATATTCACCTTTCTAAATAAAATATGTAAATGAATAATCTGATATAAAAATACACTATTTTCTAAAACATTGGTCCGCCTCGTGGTCTGAAAAAGTCATCAGAACAATTCAACAGCAACACAGGCACAAAACATTTTAGACCTATATATTTTTCTGTAGAGGCGGAATGCAGCAGAGAATGACAGGGCTGGAGAGCACTCCTACAGGTGAAAGAAGAACTGCAAATGCACTTCAATCAAGTGCAAAAAGTGAAATACCTTAGAATCCTGCAAAAGGAAAATAGTTCCATTACATCAGTAGTGGAAGGATGGATGCAACTCATTCAAACAAAGTGAAATAAAAATGTCCCCCATGGGAGGGACAAAAAACAATAGGAAGTAAAGTGGTTACATCAGGATCACGGAAATGAAACAAGCCATCCAATCATAAGCAAAGCCAGGCCCTAAACCCAATCTATATCTTTAAATTATTAGTACATGTTGTCGGTGACAACCACCTATAAGTGGTCTGTAGCAAGACAGCAAAAAGCTGCACCCACCCCTTTTTCAACTGGAGGACTGCATCAAGAGCCCTCCTTAGTAAAATAGCTAAACACTACCTACCAAAAGGAGCCCAACAGAAATTCCAACCAAACTCCCTTATCCTGGGGGCGGGGGGGTGGGGGCCAGCACCCATCCCAAAATATCAGAACAGCAATGGACATTTACCAACAAAGCCACAACTACCCCTCAATACCTATTTTCTACTTCAAACACCAGCAACTAACCATATCTGTAAAAATCAACTGCCCAACACAACTATCTAAATCACGTCCCAGCAACCCACCAAGCACTCATGTAAAAGGCTGCATGGAACAACTGGACACAAGTAATGGCTAAATAACATCTCCAGAATCACCAGTAAGCACTATTAAGGCACAGATTAAACTTTGCGGCCAAAACACCACACAACAGGCAGTCTCCCTTGACAGCAGAAGAAACCGCCCCTTTTATCCCCCAAAAAGCTGATTATTCTTAGCTTTCAGAATAAAAAGGTATACGCAAAAATAGCAACTTATAGAAAAACATGCTAGTAAACTGCAATTTTGGGTATTTTTTTTAAGGCATAGTTATTAAAATGTGTGAACATGCTAGTAATTCGAAGAAAATATGAATGCAGAAAAATCAGTGTAAAACTAGTTTCAGCAAGATTATGGGAAACATGAAAATAAACAAGCACTGGCAAATACAACAGATTTGGTGGCGGTTGCTAGCCTTCTGGTTTTGGGGCCAATTATAAAAGAAAGGGAGAAAAGTACACCGATTGGTATGTGCCCTTCCATTAGTGCAAATGTACAACTTTTGTGATTTCACAAGAAATTTCAGAAGTAGGCTTCAGTACTGCATTTTTAGCATGAGTAAATATGTAGATTTGGTCACCAAAAATAATAATAATAATTTCAGCTGTACGAGTTGCAAATTCTTGTCTTATAATTATCCCCCAGAAACCCCACCTCCCTCAACCCCTCTAGAAAAAGTTTTGTCTAAGTCAGGAATACATTTCCAACCTTTCCCAGCGTGGAAAGACATTACCTGAGAGTTGGTCAGAACCCTTAAACCATGCAAGTTTTTTGTAGGTGTGCACGGACTCAAAAGGGTATACTAACCCTGGGGCTACTAGTTCTTTGTCATGAAGGTAGCCACAGCAATCCCTCTTGGAGCATTAGTACGCAGCCCAAGGGTTGCAACAAAAATACAACAAGAAACATCCCCCTTGCACCCAGGAACCACATAACGGAAATTAATAACTTACACCAAAGCACAGAGGTCATGGGCAGGTGTGTATAAAACTACTGAAGACCATGAACTATCACAATTATTAAACATGGAGGACCCAGACCTTCCCCCCCCCCCCGCCCCACCCCAGGAGACAGATGTATTGCTTCTGGGAAAGCACCTTAATAACAGGTCCAATGCTTGGGTGTATCGGAGTCCTGTCTGAGCAGGCTTCAAAGGGTCCACAATGCTGCTGCCCAGGCTACCAGAGCGTGCCTTTATTGGTACTGCACTTAGAAAACTACACTGGCTGCTGGCGAAGCAGGATTACTTTTAAAGCTCTCTGCAACTGATGTAAGTTTTTTTTTTTTCCTCAAGTCCAACCTTATCGTCAGTCCATGGTGAAACCACGTCTAGGAACTTGAAAATCAGCTAAAGCAAAATGGGATGTTATCCCAAAATCTAAAAAGCCAGAACAGGGCAGCTCCTTTAGTCTTCCTGCACCTGAAATCAAGCTCCAACTGATACTGAAAAAAAAACAGGGGTTTTGGTCGAGACCTAACCAGCAGCAAATGCAACATTCTCTGGAGTCAGTATCCTAGTACTGGGACACTTCGTTAGAAGTAGCTATACGCTTTATGAGTCATTATTATTCTGTGAATTCCCCAGAAAAGGATTGCTAAATTAGGGGGGCATTCCCACTGCAAAATCTCTCTAAATAGATTCTCATCTCAGTTTACCTCTAGCAAACAGCTCAAAATGCATTTTTTTTTATTTTAGTTATGTTAGTCATTTTTAGGTATTTTTGTTGCTTCTGTTGCACTTCATATTAGCAGAAGAATAGCCAGCTAGTCAACCCTATCAGCGCGTGTGTCTGCCACTGGCAGACACACGCACACCCTCCCTGGTGCGGGTCACGACCACTGGCAGACACCAGGGAAGGGTTTTAAAAATCCTCCAGAGACACGCTGACAACACTTTTACCCCACTGAAGAATCAGGACTAGGTAAGTGTCCTCTCCCCAATCCAGTGGGGGGGGGGGGGGAGGCGAACAGCTTCCCCAGATACCAGGGAGGCGTCTATAAAAAGGGGAGAGTGTCCCCTTTCCATCAATGCCTTCCTGGCACAGTTTCCTGGCTGTGTATCGCAGCACAGCTGCGATCAATGGCCAATAGGCACTAGGCCCCAGGGATTGCCAGGGTGAAGATAGCGCTATATATAACTAAATAAATGAATGGGGCAGCCCTTCTGACACAAACTGACCCCTATGGGGGCATGTTTTTTTTTTTTTTTTTTTTTTACATGTGTGGTTTCCATGGGGCCGCGATCAACCACATGCACTGAAAGAGAGCAATTTCTTTATCGATATAGATGTCAGTTTGTTTTACAAATGTGGGGTTTTCCTGGGGGCAGCAATCGGCCCACAGTGAAACCACACATATAAAAAAAAAAAGCATTTGCAAGGCAATAGGGCTTGCATATTTTGGACAAGTGATTGTCCTGGTTTGACAAGAATGCCCCCAAGCAAAAACAAAAGAAAACATGAGTGGAAACTGAGAAAAGACGACTTGGCAAAATAAGACAACTTTAAAAAAAAAAAAACTGAGATTGTGTGTGTCCTGCTGGGCACATTTTTGCCAGTCACAAGCTTTCAGTTTGCAAGGCACTAGAAGCTAAAAAGAACAAATAGTACTTCGTCAATATTGGAATCTGCGAAAGGGCACTAATTAGAATGAATTAATCAGTGCTTGATCCCTGCTCCACATAGAGGACCAGTAATGATGCCAGGCTGTAAAGAAGAGTGGCAAGCAAACCAGCAAATGGTTAGAGACAGACTGTCTTGGAGCCCTTCCTGAACACAACAGTCTCGCAAGCCAGATTCAAAAACCTGCAGGCTCAACCCCCCCAAAAAAGTATTTGATAGAGAATATATATATATATATAGAGAGAGAGAGATATCTATCAGGAATTGATAGTTTTCAGCAGGCAGCAATAAAAATGTCGGGATAACTTGTGATCATGTTCCCGCAGAAGGTTTATATGCCTGCAGCAAAGAACAGATCAGTATTATATAGGAGTAGTTGAGTGGATTAGTAAAGCTAGCCGTTAACTGCACTTTAAAACAAATGAAATATATGTGCGAGGGTGCTACGGAGACACGAAGTAAACTTTTACTGGGTGGTAGTGCGGGTCCACAAGGAGGTGGTAATGGGAGCGCCAAAAATGATTGTCACACTGGGCGCTACTTGCACTGAAGGCTTTGATGATGGGCATGTGGCATAGGGAAGTAATAGTGTGTCTTTTTTTTCCAGTGTCTTCAGAGAATCTGCTGATTCAGAGAAGAAACGAAGATAAGGGTGACTGACATTTACTGTAGAGTACATCACATACAAGCAATTTTGTGACCCTATCTGCCGTCTCCATAGGCTAGTGCTTTAGAGGAACAGTTTAGCCAGTAGCAGAGATTATGTCTCATTGAAGGACTGCTGCTTAAGCCGTAACTCAAGATTATGGCAGACAGCTGAGGCAGGATCAGAGACTGAAACAGCATCTGAGCGAAAGGACAATGGAACAGACTGATTTTTCAGGTGTAGTCCCATCCGACAGCTCCTGTGCAAATGATTCTGAGGGAGGCGACAAGGACAGTCACACTATCCCTTCACAAGCAGTCTGTGCAGCAGGACAACAGCTGGTTAGCCCAACCCAGAGAACAGGTGTGCAGCAACTCCCCAATTTAGTTCAGCACCAAATTCCACCGTTTACTGGTGAAGCTAGATGTAAAGTTGATACAAGCAACTTTTTTGCCGGTCAACTATGTCCATCTCTTTTTGGATGTTGAATTCCTTCAACAAAATCAGCCAACAAATCTGCTTGCAGAACAATTTCTGAGGGAGCATGGAGGTACTGTAGGGTTCCGTTCATGAACACTCCAGTGGACTCCCACTTCGCTGGCGGAGTTGAAGATATTTTTGGGCCTAACGCTCAAAATGGGGTTAGTGAAGAAACCTACCTTGCAGTCCTACTGGACAACTCACACGGTTTGGGTAATCCCCATCTTTGCACAGGGCCATGACAGGGAAGGGACCAAATCATATTGTGGAGATATCAGAATTATCTATCACAAAACAATCTAGTTTTGCAAGGCAGGCACCTGAGTTTTTTGGTCCTGGGCTCGGGAGCCATGTAGGGAAACCCTACCAAACAGACATTTCTGAAAACCTGACATCCTGGGGAATCCACAGAAGTGTGGCTTGTGTAGATTCCCCAAAGTTTTCTTCCCAAAATACCAAACAAAGGTGTAATGTTAAAAATAAAAGCTTTTTTTTCCTTGTATTTGTCACGCAAACTACAGCAATATGTAGGGATCCACAAAATTCCTACCACCGAGTGTTTCCCCACTTGTCCTGATAAAAATGCTATCCCCTTTGAGTGCCTGTGCCTACGTCAGGAATGGATCAAGCCAGTGTCAACATTAAGGACTACCATGGTGTGATTCATTCATGTCATAGACACTAGGCCTACCCACACAAGTGAGGCACCATTTTTTCCCTAGGAGACTTGGGGGAATGCGGGTGGAAGGAACTTTGTGGCTCCCCTCAGATTCCAGAATTATGCACCACTGAAATGCAAGGACTTTTTTTTTGGGGGGGACAAAGTCAGGTTTGCAAAGGGTTCTGGGTGACAGAACCGGATGAGAGCCCATTCTGGATTCCCCTAGGTATCTAGTTTTAAAAAGAAATATATAGGTTTGCTAAGTTTCCCTATGTGTCTACTGAGCAACTGGCCAAAATTCACAGCTAGACACTTTGCCAAAATCAAGTTTGTTTTCAGTGGCAAAATGCATTGCGTCCACGTTGCACTTTGGGACGTTTCCTGTAGCGAGCACTGGGCCTACCCACACAAGTGAGGTACCATTCTTACCAGTAGACTTGTAGGAACACAATAGAAGAACTAAGTATTATTGCCAATTGTCTTTCTCTACATTTGTGATATCCAAATCAGTATGAGAAAAATCATTTTGAGAAATGCTCTGTAATTCACGTGCTAGTATGGGTACCCCCGAATTCAGAGATGTGCATATATCCACTGCTTCTGAACTCCATAACTTGCGCCCAATTTGAAAATACACTGGTTTCTTTGACACCCGTTTTTCACTCTTTGTATTGAAAACATAAATAAATGTTTGTTTTTTTTAACTCAATTATTTTTCTATTTCAACTGTTGCTTTCTATAGGAAAACCTTGAAGGATCTACAGAAATGACCCCTGGCTAAATTCAGAATGTTGTCTACTTTTCAGACATGTGTAGCTGCCCAGGATCCACCACTGTTTTCACACCCATTTCTGACACTAACTGTAAGGAGTCTGAAAGCACACAAAAAAAAGTTGTAAAATGGGGTATGTCCCAGTAAAATGTCAATTGTTGAAAAATGTGGTTTTCTGATTCAAGACTGCTTGTTCCTGATAGCTGGGAAGATGGCGATCTCAGCACCGCAATCCCTTCGTTGATCTAATTTCTGGGTTTGGGGAGGATGGGGGAGGCCACAGAACAGATGCTTTCTTTGGCAGCACCCTTTTGCC
Organism: Pleurodeles waltl; assembly: GCF_031143425.1. Lineage (NCBI taxonomy): Eukaryota > Metazoa > Chordata > Amphibia > Caudata > Salamandridae > Pleurodeles > Pleurodeles waltl. Next base: position 933,015,225 of record NC_090446.1, on the reverse strand, counting down.
ATTTTTTCTAAGAAAATTCAAATTTTAGCTGTATTTGGCTAATTTCTTGGTCTCCTCCAGGGGAACCCACAAACTCAGGCTGCCTTTAGAATCCACAGGAAGTTGGGGAAACAAATTAAGATGCAAATTTGGCATGGATAGCTTATGTGGACAAAAAAAGTATGTGGCCTAAGCACAAACTACCCCAAATAGCCAAAAAATGCTCAGCACTGTGGGTAAAAATGGCCCAGCAGCTAAGGGGTCAATAGTGTTAAAAATAAATAAATAATCACAGCTATGCGCTTTGACAATCAGTTTGTAGTCCTCTCCAAACTTTTCTTCATAAAGAGAGTAAAATTCTGAAGAAAGTTTTGGAGAGGACTACTGATAAAGTAAAACACGTTAGTGCCCCAATTTTGGTCAGTTTGAGGACCCGAACCACATTATTTCTTTCAGCCCACTAGTCGCTGACCCCTCCTTTGGGCACTGCTATTTTAGCTGCTGGCATTCATGCATGGCATTTTTAAATGGCACTCACTGGTGCAGTGCATGCACTGTCAATTTCACAAGTCTGATCTTAAGTACTTCAAGGTTTTCGAATCTTAGGATCTTTAATCAGCTTCCTGCCACATTTAGGTGTCACGAACTTAAGCCTTACATTTCACACCCAAATCTAAATAACTTTCTTTATATAAAGCAACTCTTTTGGTCGTGTTTCAAAAATGTAAGTGTGAGCTTTCAACATGGTTGATCTTCATAGTCACACTTACTAAGTCTAATAACACTAGAATTATTTTATCTGTTCATGTATCGAGAATTACCACCAACTTGAGTGGAATATGTATACCTCTCAACAACTAGATCTTTCGGTGCATACTACTAAATAAAAATTACATTTGTGAAAGTTCACTGACCAAAGCTAGTGGTCATAATTAATTTTGATTCACTAAGTGCATGGCTATTCCTTCACATTTTTTTTTCTTCAAGTTTTCATTTGACGTGTACCATTTGGTGAATTGCTAACAAAGCATCCTAGCGCAGAATGCTTTGCTTATTGTACTTTTACTAGTGATTAGCTAATAAAGGCCTGTGATATTACAATAGAATGGTGCTTCTGAGTTTCTTAAACGCTTCCAGTCTTTAGAAAGACCATGCAAACTTAGAAGAAAGGGGTAAAACGTTCAAATTATACAGTTAGATGGAATAAATGTATAACTGTGGCTTTTATTTTCATCGAACATGGGGACTCCATATTTTAAAATCACTAGGTGCTATTTGAATAATGGTATATATTTTACACATTAACGGGTGCCAAAACTACAAGTTATAGTTGTGTCAGTCTCTAGAGCAGAGGTCTCCAAACTTTTTAATGCTGCGCCCCCCCCCCCCCCCCAGATGAAAAATAAAAATCATTGGGCCCCCCTCAGAATTTTTCACAATTATTTTATAAACATGGCAATGTTTAAACATGTCTAAACTTATTTAAACATTGCAGTTAAGTACTGTTACCTTTTTAAAACTGCAATAACATGCTTCTGCTTAAAACAAAGGCCTGTTATCTGTATAATATTTATTTTGGCCAGAGTCTGGGGCCCCCCCTGGGATCACTCCAGGCCCCCCAGCTTGAAGACCTCTGCTCTAGAGGAACATTGTTTGTTGTTTCCTAATAACTTTAGTAGTCTGACGAATCTAATCAAAACTTTCCAATATATATTTTCATCAATTTTTACACCCTATTTGAAAGTTTCAAACGAATCCATTAATCAGGGCTAAAGGTAGGGGAAAACAAAGGGGGCCCCAAAACATCAATTTTTCATGTTAATTCCCATAGAAAGTTTAGGCCACAGCTACATTAAAAAAAACAAGCAGTGACATTGTCTTTGGCAATGGGGTGGGGGTGGTGAACAGGAGTGTGTGTGGGGGTGTGAGAACCGCAGCCCACCTCCTTTACTGCTGCAGTCCTGAGAACTGAGCATGAATGTGGCAGAGCGGCAAAAGCCTGGATTTTGACTCCGAGCTTGGCAGCTGCCACAGAAGAGCCCCCTAGACTCTGCTCCTGCATCCAGAGTATACATTTATATTAACATCAACCCATGCCCAACAATAAGTGCATCCTGCCAGAACCACAATTTAAAGCCGAGCTCAAAGTAACTCTGCCAAGGATAACGCATAAATGGGGCGACAAGGGAGCCAGCAAATGGAAAGCAGATGGGCGGGCTGAAGACCATGAAGTAGATACACGATGTCTCGGTTCGAGACCGCACATGTGCACCGTCTAAAGCAGAGAGCTAAAAAAAAAAAAAAAATGCCCAATTTTGTTGTGCTCTAGAACTTGACTCAAAGGGTGCTCTTTTGTGATTTGGTGGATATCTGTTCAGTCGTTTGCCAAATTTGGGGTTGAACAGGGGTTCAGGGTGGGCTTGAAAGGACAATATATATTAAAAAAACGTAAATTTGCACTGTTGCTCACGTGCGAGTCCCAGTCCCGACAGATTTTAAAATTGAGACCTCCGATTGCCCAAGTGAGCCCTTTCTCGCATTGGCTATTTCAGTACTGCAGTGCCGGTCTTAAGGTAGAGAGAGATCTAGCTCCAAACCTAGAGACAATTGCTGAACCCGCTATTACAGGGCTCAGTGTCATGTATTTTAAAAATTAGTATACATGGAAAGGGAGAGTATACAATGACCTCCTTACACTTGTTTGGGAGCTGAGAACAGGAGGGATCCAGCATGACCCCTCACCAGGCCAAAAAGTGTGCGTATATATATATATATATATATATATATATATATATATATATACACACACATACAAACATACACAAACAAACAAACCGGTCCTCCTTATGGCGCGCTATTTCATGCTGGTGCAGTTTTGAGGAATGGACCTTTCCTCTGAATAATTCCAAAGCAAACAGTTGCTATGCCACTCACAGCAGGGGTTTGCAGCCAGAGGAAGAGGTTGTTTCAGGGGCTGCCAATGCTTGCAACATCCACTACAGAAAGCCAAAAGCAATGCTGGGCAGGAAAGTTGGCTGAATGATTTATAAAAAAAAAAAAATGACCAAAACTTTAATTCACCGGTTCTAGTTTGCGCTAACCATAACTTGCGTTGCTCACCAGTTACTGCTTATCTCACATTCCACTGCTCATAACATGTTGATATCACTAATTATATCAGGTCACTGTTACAGCGCCCTATATTGTGGACCTGAAACAATTCAATTAATTTTCTAGTCACCATCACATAAGCCGCAATTTTAAGTCGAAAGGTTTCCAGATACTCATTTACCATTGAAAAGATATTTTGCCAAATCCATTGGGCAATATTCCATAGTTGGATAAAATAAATGACATCCATTCATGGTACAATGGCAAAAATGTAAAGTCATGCTCAGAACGTCATTGCTTTTAATGAAGACATCCCTATTGGAGGCTGACGACTTCGGTCATGTTTCATTAGTTGAGATGTTTGATCATTGCGTTTTGCCTCCAATCGTTACATGCGTATTATTTGGTACACCGCTGTATCTCCCTTGTTTATTATATGATTCGAGGGGCGGTTATGGTATTGTATACTTTGCATAAATAAATAAAAAAAAATTAAAATTAAAAAGGGGGACCTCCCTATTGTCATTTTCAACAACCTGCAATGCACCTAAAACCTTTAGTGGAGTTCTGAAAATAGAATTCCACACCTAAAAATAATCTCTAGACAGAATTGGTCTGTAACTCCGTATCACAACTATTTAAAATTGGCACATGCCCAGATATCCAGTGGAGGATAACACTGTCAACAGAGGAGATGGTCTTTCAAACACATTTTTGGGGACAGATTTGGCTTTAAAGCCACAACCTACCTCGAAACAAACCTCTGCAACTCACTTCAGGTGTGCCCAGCATTTACCTTGTTTAACATGGATCACCCGACCACAAATGTCAGTGATTTGTACAATGTGCACAATACAACTTTCACCAAGCACAACCACATTTGCCCCCTTGGCTTTTCGTTTTTTTATGTTATGCACCCACACATGTTCACACAGTAACTCCACGCTGTATATGGTCTATCAGTGATGCCATTTAACATGTAATGAGTGATGTGAAGGGGTGAGCAATAGATGGTGGAGGCACAAGTTTTAGTTAAGTCAGGAAACTTGAACTGGTGAATTTCAGAAAGAGTGCATTCTTTGTCACTATAAAGCTTCATGTGGCTCTACCAGTTAAAGTCTACACATGTTCCCAAGCAGCCTTTGCATTTGGTGATTAATTATTTGCATAAGTTTAAATTTTCTTCAGATAGCATGCACTCTGGTGAAAAGGCATGTTTCTTTATATCTTTGCCCCCCCCCCCTCTTTTCTTCACAGGGGATACAATACCTTCACTGTCAACCAGAGGCACCTCAAGGATTGCATTAACCGCCCAGGTAGTTTTATCAACAAAAAGCATGCAAACGGTGTATTGTAAATAAAAAATAAATTTAAAAAACACTAATGTGTTGTTCCCAATAGATCTCGTCCACTCCCCACTTCGGCTTACATGGAGATGCCCTTTCAGGTGATTTGAGGGGGATGGCTGGGAGATGCGAGATTGCATTAACAAGCTAAGCCCTGATATTCTAGACCCCCGAGACCTCAAAATACTAGATCAGGAGAAACGAGTGAGATCCATGGGACAGCCAAAGAGAAGGCACGGGGAGGTCTATTTAGGAGCTTATTGTTTAATTTATAACTGGACAGAGAACTTCCTCACATGTGACTTATAGAAAAGGGCAAGATTTTGAGGGCTTGCCTTTTAAGGGCCATTAATACCATTAGTGCAGCAATACTGGGGCCAGGATTGTGAGGGGCCACTGCACCCCATGTATGTCTGTTTACCATCAAAAAAGGAAAATGGGAGCAATTATCTATTCTAGTATTAGGGCCCAAGTCACACGTGCCATACAGGGAATAGGGTTCAACCAACAGGGGTGAAATGTTGGGGCTTCATTAAAAAAAAAAAAAAAAAAAATTAAGGGGCAGATAATCTGATTTGGGCTTCAAGTCTTTGAGTGATGGCCCAGTGAAGTGGGCAGAGGATGCAGAGGATACAGGGTGTAGGGTATCACGGATGCTGAAGGTGGAGTGATACCAGGGCCCAGTGGTGTGTGTGGCCATTTAATTCCAATTATGTCTATTACACAACCGTTTGATTTAGGGACTAGTGCACCCTTGCTCTGCCAGCGCTGCTTTGGGCCTCGGAGAAATGACCCCAGGGATGGGAAAATATATGTATTAAAGCAGAGGAGACACCTTAGCTTTGACACGAAATGTGAGTAAATGATGCACGATTTAGGTGGGGGGTGTGTGTTTTAATCAAAAGGAAGAGACAGCCCAGTCTGTGGAGTAGTAGCTATCATTGGTAAAGCAGCTGCAGTGGCAATGAGGCTCAGTGATGTAAGGGACCCTCTATATCAGTTATAGCTGATAAACTTTACAAAAGGTATACCCTTGTGCAATACATGGGAACTAGTTTTTACTAAAAGGGACAGAGAACGTGTTTCATGACTGCTATAATGAGCGAGTATGATGGGAAAAGGTAACAGAGGCACAGGAGACAGGCACCCTGCTAATCAGAGCAGCTGCTATCACGAATGCACCAGGTGCAGTCGCATTGGCACCTGTGAGTGTGGGAAAGTTTTTGGTCAGTTTGTCGGTGCATTTGCTTTTTTATAAGTCTCACGTTCGATATGGATTATGAACTGTAAAGCACCGATAGAGTGACTCCATATGCCCCACCCCTTGGGACAGCCATGCCCCTCTCACTATCAAGCTTTGGCAAAAGTTAGAATAACTCTACCCTAAAACCTGTTCTTTCCAGGGAAACAGCCCAAAGAGAATTCATCACTGCCAAATGGCACAGGCCCATTTCCACTTTAGGAAAAGAGCGTATTCGCTCCACTCAACGAGTTGCCTGTATAAGATGTAGGAGGGCGGGTTAAAGAGTCCGCCCCAACAAGGTTACCTGTAAACATCACCAGCCTAGAAGGGCGAGGGTGTTAGAGAACCACGCATCCACTCAAAATGTCAGTGGCACCCTAGTCGAATGATGTTAACAAGGGGGTGGACATTTGTCACTCCTTAGTGTACTGTGTTCACTCACCACCCTGGCTGAGATTATATCCCTCTTGAGAAGGTGGGGGACATTAACCCTTCACCACACCGGTTTCTTTCTGGAAGTGGAGTGCTCAGCACCCGCATGCCCCGCTCACCCACTTCATCCCAGCCAGACAGTGAAGGAGGTGCGTGTTAAACCCACGCATCCTGGAATACATTCAGCAACCCAACACGGGTAACGGGGGTCGGGGGGAGACAGGTTCAGCAGCGGTGGCTGGATGCGGCATCTGTAGTGCAAATCTAGCAACAGAATGCTATAAGGGGTCTAAGGCACGCATAACATCAATGAACGATAAATGGTGTAGCTGGTTATTGGACTGGCAGTGCATCGTGATGCAGCGTACTTTAAAAAGGTTATGTCTACAGTTTTTTCCCCCTAAATTGAAAGCATTGGAAGATCCTAATGGCTGATATGGGATGTTGTTCCCAATCACCTGGGTGGGATGCATACATCAACCCACGCCACCAAACAACCGGCATGTATCCACTTACCCCCACCCCTCTCCCACGCGCCTAGCTTATACATGGTTGACCGGGGGGGGGGCTACTTTCAGCCACCCCGTTTAAACAACCCACTGTCCCTTTCCAATGGAAGCATTCACTCACTTCACCACTCTTCATCTAGGAGGCTTGGTTCACTCTCACACCACTGGGAGCTGCATTCGAACATCCCACCTTCACCCAGGCACAACTCCATGCACCCCTTCGTAGGATAAAGCCACTGCAAAGAGTTGTTGTCATATAGCAAAGCATGATAAAAATCAAGTCTAATGGCACATGGCAACCATTTCTTTTAATCCACATGCCTCATTTACCAAGGTTAAGCAAAGTAACTAGCGCTCTCAAAATTCCCACCTGCAAGAGGGAATCCAATCAAGGCTTTAATTTGCATGCCGGGGCGAGTTGGCATGCGTATCATGTTATAAACTCCGTACTAGTAGTAGTAACAGGCAAAGCACTCAAGACTAGATGCATCGGCGTGGGAAGATTTAGAAACGGATGTGCCTGTTGACAGATACGTTACTTGCATGATATCTACCCAGATAATGGTATCCGCTCGCCACCACGTTCGACAACACCGAATGCCCCCACGCCAAGTCATGATTCCCATTACTTCTACATCCAAACATTAAGTTCATTGTGAAGCCACCACAAAGACCCAATGCAGGTGCTCACCTGGCGGCTGTCCGTTCACGGTGCCCTCACCGCCCTGTTGCTTGGTCCAGGGGTTGACCCGAGGCGGGGGAGCTTCGACAAATTCCCGACGGGGTACCTCATCGGCATCTGCAGCCCCGCGTAGTAAGCCGTCGCGCTCTTGCTGGTTACTCTCTTCTTTTTGCTGCTTGGAACTGGGAACCCGGGAGGGCCGCTCCTCGTCGGGATTCGTCGCCTGAGGGCGCTCTTCTGTCTGTCCCAACGAAGTCTCCTCGGTTGAGCACAGGCCCAGTGACAGCGGTGGGGCTTCCACCTGGGTGGCCATATTGGGGGCGGGACTGCAGACCTAAAGATGTCCGGGGCTCGTGTAAGTTAAGCCGTGAAGGAGATGACCTCAAGTGCGAGAGAACGACGCCTATAACCACAATATGTGAAAGGAAATACCGCAAGTTATGAAAGCAGATGGCTCTGCCTGTGCCTCGGGAGTTCCCGAGGCCAGACCTCGGCTAGGCGACGGGTCCAGCTGAGGCGGGCTGAGCCGCGGTCCGTTCACCTCGTGCCAAACGCTGGGGGAGGGGCACGCCAAGCTACGAGAAGTCGGTCACTGCCCCGCAGACATCGGTAAGGCTGTCCGAGTCCCAATTACTACCCCAGTCAGTTAAACGGCCAACAGCAGAGGGCACTGGGCAGCGTCTCGAGTCCGGGGTGCGGCTCCGGCAGATCTCCGTCCCCCTAAGGCCTGTAGTGTGGGTACAGGGCGTACCCGGCCTGGTTTCCTTGCCTTCTGAAGCAAAAAAGGAAGAGGAGCTGCAGGCGCCACAAACGGACAACAGCACGCCGCGAGGCCTGCCGAGACCACCGGGTGGCAGCCCCCCAGCCCTTACCGCAAACGCTGTATGCAAGAGAGAAGCGAGACCACGCGACGGGTCGGCGGGAGCGCGCGCGCACAGGAGGGCACGCACGTTACGACGAAGTTAACGGGCGCGCGCACGGCTTTGCGGGTTCGTAGGCTGTCGGGTATACACAGCAAAGCAGCAGGCGCGTCCTCGCTACTCAGTCACGCCCTCAGGGGTGGGCGGGATCTCCAAGAGCGCGTTTAGCACGTGTCCGCTTGCGCCTACGTAAGGTTATAGGTAAAGTCATTATTGTAGGAAGCGGTATTTTTGTAAGCGATGTTGCCTCATACGAGTGTTCACTGGTAGGTGCCTGGCCGTAAGATGGCCCGGCCACGTTACGATAGTTATTTAAAGGAAGCGAGTAGTAGGTAAAATTGTGCCTTTTCGGTATCCGTACTCGTTGCTTCCCCCTTCTTCGATTGTAGATGGTCGCCTCACGTGACTTACATTTTCTCTTTAATCCCAAAGGGGAAGCGTAGCTGCCAAGTTTGTAGACTGCCTGTGCGTGACATTTTCATGGTCCGGAGTACTTATGAGTGACGATCTTCTGCCAGATGAGTGAATACTGAGCGACAAGTACTCGTGAGTAAAACAAGACAATAAAATCCACGAATAGATATAAATATCAGAAATTATCCTTTTGAACGACTAGAAGTGCTGAAACGCCATTGAAACTGCTGCAAACAACCTAATAAGTAGGTTATTGACACTAACCTACTGGATGTTCAGTGCACTTGCTGGAGGAATCTAGTCACATATCTGGCTAATCATACAACAGCATGGAGTGTTAGTGTGCCTGCTGCAGAGTGCAATGTGTAATAAGCAGGTTAGAGATGTGTATTTTGCGTGGACTGCTCAGGGGGTTGCGGTTTATTCATAAGCTCTCTTTTGCTACGCACATATCACAAGTTCTACTTGTTAGATCATAGTTCAGTGAGTTATAAACTGGCGTCAGGGAGCTGCACATCTGTTACATGTGTAAAGAGTGTTATTGAGCTCGTGGCAACACGTTCTTGTAGTAGCACAGTGGAATCTTCTCATGTGAGAGATTCCAAGCAACAATTAGAGACAGTTGCCCTGGCATTCTCACACGAGAAGATGCGTCTGATGGGCTCTTTTATTGAATTAAAATCTGGAGCGAGTCCACCAGTGAAGGTAGCTCCTAAGCATATTTCCTATATTCAAAAAAATTCTGATAATGAGACTAGTTCAATTATTAAAGAATTTCCAGAAGTATTTTCAAATAAGAAAATTTATGTTAAGAAATTTGAACATCACACCAGATTGAAACAGGATGCAGTGCCAGTGGTTCATAAGGTGAGACCAGTCTCTTTAAGTGCCTAAGATAGTTTAAGGAAAATGTTAAAGAATTTGTGTGATGAAGGTATTACTGTTGAAACTGATTCATCTGAGGGGGTTAGTCCAATTGTTCTTGTAAAAAAAAAAAAAACTGGAGAGTAACGTTTATGTGTGGATTTACGTTCACTAAACAAGAATATAAAAATTGATTGTCATACCCTTCCGAAAATTCAGTAGTCATTAGCAAATTTGGGGCAAGCAAAATATTTCCGTATTCTATTTTTGAAGTCTGCTTATCATCAGGTTCCCTTGGATTCTGAGGCACAAGAATTAACAACGTTTATTACACCTTTTGGAGCATATACGTTTTTGAGAATGTCTTTTGGGCTAGCTTCAGCTGCCAGTATTTTTCAGAAACTCACGGACACTGTACTTAAGGACATTAAGGGTATCCAAGAATTTAAGGGTATCCAAGCATTTTAAGATGATGTTCTAATATTTGCAGACAACAAACACGAGCACATTAGTATAGTATGTAAAGTTTTATCTGTTTTCAAAACTTATGGGATTAACTTAACGTCTGATAAGTGTAACATTTTGACAAATGAAATTGATTATTTAGGGCATAGAATAACATACTCTATACACATGACACACTGTCCCCTTTATGAACAACAACAATTAACATTCTTATACATAGATTCTTTTATAACTAAATGATCAATACAAATAAAAACCTTTACATTTTGACGGTACTGACACATTGTGAATATGTCTGTCAAACCTAGAACTAACATGTCCCGTACAATCTTCTAAATTCAAATGTGAGTCTGTGTCAAAAACAGTAGAATCTTCACTTGTAGCTTCCTCATTTACAGATGACCCTGGAAGAACTGAAACACTTGGAAAAACGTTGACTAGCATCATTTACAGATGACCTTGGAAGAAAAGAAACAGCTGAAGACGTTTTACTAGCAATACAATTATGCCTTCATCATGAATTGCTGAATCATTGCTGCACACCCTCGTAGTAGCACAGTGGAATTTCTCATGTGAGAGATTCCAAGCAACGGTTTAGAGACAGCTGCTCTGGGATTCTCACATGAGAAGATGCGTCTGATGGGCCCCTTTATTGAAGTCAAATAAATACTTATTTTAAACCTACTGACAGTAAAGGATTCATTTTTCACAACATCCAGATCATGGGACCTCAAATAATTGTAAGTTTATGGTGTAAATCTCAACCTACCTGGAAATATAAAGTCCCTGCTGTTATTGGGCCCAAGGCCAATCGACCTTTGTTGTAAGTAGAGAATTAATCAGGAACTGCAAATCAAAAACGGTCTATGCATCATCACAATTCAATCTATGTTTACGTGGGAGTCAATGCGATTTTAGTGTGTGTTTCAAAGCTGTATTAAATCTTTTTAGTAAGTATTTCTTTATTGAAAGTCAGCACTATTAATCAGTAAAAAAAGAAAATAGCAATACAATGCTGAACAAATCATAAAACAGTTTCCATATAAGTTAATCCTTATTCTAAACCAATGAGAGTGTAAGTAAAACATCAAACTGTTAGAATTCATTTTGAATTGCTTCGTTTCTTTTACACGTGTAAGTTTGAGCTTTTGTTGTCTCTGAACGCACTGTCTATCACATATGTTATCTTATGTATATTTGTTTAGGTAAAATAAGCCTGTTTCCACGCCATAGGCTTGCAGCTGGTTTCTTTCCCTAACTGGGGCACTGTATTCATTATAATTGTGTGTTCAAATAACTAACTGACCTCGGCTGTGGTATTTTGGGGAGGGAAAGGCTGATATCTATACCTTTGAACCACGTAATCCTTTGAAGGGTCTCAAGAATGTGGGGAGTCAGGCAGCTGCAGAAGGGAGGCAAGGACAAGGCTGGAAATGGAACCAGTGTGTGGAAACTGATTAACTCCTTAAAATATCTGTATGACGTATATCATTAGTTACACATTTTATGTATCCTTTGATGTATGAGTATAAATATCACTGTTAAACGCTTTATGTCAGCACACTTTACTTCGGGCCTGGGATGCCAGTGGTAAACCTGTCCTCTTTGCTGCAGCAAAAATAAACAGACCTTTGGTCATTGATTTTTCACTCCGGCTCTCCGTGTCAAAACTCCTTTGTAAATGCATTTGTAAGTATCTGCAAATATGTGCATTTGACAATTTGGCGCCCGAACAGGGACCTTCCAGTGGATATCTTCAGTAGCTCTGTCACGAGACGTGCTGCCAGTGGGGGGACGCCGTTCCGGAGGTGTAGATTCCAGGGGCCCCTGCACAAAGACTTAGTTTCAGAAGCAGCTGCATCTTATCCACCGGGCAGGTTTCCCCCCGCTTTCTCATGATGTCCCAGCGAAGTCCCTGAAACATCGGTGTTTATCTTGACGGATTAGTCTGACACGGGCGGCCGGAGAGAAATCCAGGAAAAAGCAGATAGTCAGGTAAGACTGTTCCTCGCTGGCTATTTGTCTGCTTTAACTTGCATTTGAGAGAATAATTGTTTTTGGATAACTTATCATTTTTGGGAATGATTAGTTCTTGGTAAATTTGCATTTGTACAAGGTACCATTTGACAATTTGTATTACATGTGTTTTTCTTGTTTGAGTAATTTGCCCAGGCCTGGAGCAATTTGTAAGTTGGTAAATATTTGAAAAGGTTTTCTTTGGTGCACATTTGAAAAAGGTTTTTTTTTCAGTGCAGGTTGCATTTTGAAATTTGGTGCGTGTTGCATGTTGAAAAATTAAAAGGTTAGATATGGGAAATAAGAAATGTTGGCAAGGGTTATGTCTTTGTTTTCGCCGAAATCATGTGCCACGTTTAGATAAAAAGCAACCCATTCCAAAAGAGGGAACACCAGGGTGGGACATGTTAAAGGATTATGGTTTAGAGAATAATTTGTATAATAGTATATGGCGCAAATATACTAGACATTGTCCTGACCTCCAGTGGCCGGAGGATGGGTCTTTTGATTTAAAGAAACTAACCTACCTACAGGAATGTTTGTTTCATAAAAAGGCTAGACAACATATGTTTGAAGTATACAGAAAATGGGAAATTGAGGCCACCAAAAGAAAAACGAAGTCAGATAAACTGTTAGAGAAGGAGAACCGGAGAACCATCATGCAGAAAGCCGCCCTGTACCACCATTCCCAAACCCAGAAAAGAATTGAGTCTGAAGACAGAGTCCATAGGGCCCAGGTGGAGGGAAGTTATGTATCAAAGCCAACAGAACCCAAACATGCATTAGAGGAAGATGAGGTAATGCTACAGCTATTAGATAATAGCCCTACTGCACCTCCACCTTACACACCCCCTGCAGTAGCCCAACCTATCATGGGGGCACCGCAACAGCAGCAAGGGCAAGGGCACAATTTGGGAAATCCAGGTGCACCACTACAGCAGCATGTGCCACAGCCACCACAGCCTCTAGCCCAAGCCACCCAAATAGCCCAAGTCCTAATCCCTCCGCCACCTGCCCCACCACTACCAGCCAACACTGCAAGGTTACCAATAATGTCCCCTGCCCCTAATACCCCAAATGGACAACGCCGACGGTGCACAGCCACTCACTCACTTTCACCCATATGGAGCACACCTATGAAGTCGATTTCGCCCCCTAGTACCCGCTCCACTATTGGGGATTGGGAAAAACGGGTTATCAAGGATCAGTCAGATAACTGGATGTCACATCTTATTTACACCCACACCGATATTATGGACACAATACAACAGATGTCACATTTTGGACAGCAATTAGCACTGCTGTATATGATTGAAAAATTGGAGAGGGATTGGAAGTCTTGTATTACAGATTCTACCCCTCTCCCTTATGAACAAGAATTAAACCAATTATGGCGGGACAGTAGGGCTTGTATTCTTGATAGTAACAGCATAAATGAGGGAGTACGCATTTGTGTCATAGCCAGGGAAGATGTTCTAAATAGATATGACAAGGGGTACCCAATGAGGGAAGTGCACCCTGATATGCCCACTGCAGCTGCAGTCGCAGCAGCAACTGCCGCCGGACAACCAGCTCCCGTGCCGGTGGCCCAATTTGTTCATATACCATGGAAAAGGGAGGAGGTAATGGCTATAAAGAAAGACTTGCCAGACCCTCGAAAGAATCCAGCTGGATTCTATCGGGACCTTAGAATTGCCATTTCCACCACAACCATGACACTCAAAGACATTGACTATTTTTTTGGTGTTTTATTGGGTCCTGAAGTTTGGCATAAAATTAGAAGAGTAGATGATGCACCTACTTTGGGAAATACATGGGGGGGTTTAGAAGCACATGAAGCACAAAGGGCACCAGGAACCCTGCCGCATCAGGATATTTTAGATTTACCTAATCGGATATTGACTAAGTTAGAAACTGTTATACCTCTTCAGACTGTGGATTGGGGAAAGCTTGCCACTTATAAACAGAAGATAGGTGAAGATGTCCCAGATTATTTTACTCGAATTGAACAAGCTTTCATAGATTTTAGCGGTCAAGACCTCGCCACCGTAACAGGTGTCACACTATTTGTAGAACGCTTTGTTAATGGCCTTCTACCTGAAATATCACAAAAATTAAAAGCAACAGAGAGTTCGTGGATGACGAAGAGACAGGCAGAGATTTTGCAGATGGCGCAATACTATGAGAGCAGGTACAAGGAAGAATTAGAAAAGAATGAGAAGTCAGTAAAAGAATTGAAGAAAAAGGTATTATTACAGCAGGCATACCCTCAGCGGGATGCAACCCCTCAGCAAAGGGGTGGCCCACCAAGGGGACGGGGAAGGGGTCGAGGTCGAGGTGCATCTGCACCACCCCAAGACCGCCGATTAAATATCAACCAATGTGCCTACTGTAAGCAGGATGGACATTGGCGTGATACTTGCCCATTACTGGAAGGAAGACAAAGTATGTCACTTCATAGAGGGAACGCGGCAGGTAATGCACGAGGACGAGGAAGAGGTAGAACTGATCAGAATTCGCAGAATGAGAATCAGGTCCCGCGTAACACTAATATTTTTGACAATGCATTTGAACGACAATATTATGCTGATGATTTCTTTTCTGAATCCTATAATTATTAGGACAGCCACAGACAGGGCCAGGGGCGAGTAAGTATTCCTGTAGATCAAAATGGTCCCTACATTGATGTAAAAATCGAAGGAGAGGGCCATAAGTTTCTTCTAGATACTGGTGCCACCAGAACATCTATTGCACATTCTGCAGTCCCCGGGGCTCCCCTGTCTGGGCTTCATACCACATCAATTGGGATTTCTGGAATCCCCGTGGTGAGCCCCATCTCAACACCTATGAGAGTAACTGTAGGCCCATTTACAGTACACACGCCACTCTCTTTAACATCAGGTTGCAATGAAAACCTGTTTGCATTAGATTTGTTAAAGAAATTAAATGCAGTTATTCACTGTTCAATGGATGGTGTCTATGTAACTATGGATAGTGTTTCCCCAACTCGGTGCATGTTCTCACAGGAATACGACTTACCCCCAGAGCTACAGGAAATAGACCCTCGCTTATGGGCCAAAGGCAAGAATGATGTAGGCATTATGGATATCGACCCTATTGTAATAAAAATCAAACCAGGTGCCCGGTTACCTCGTGTTCCTCAATACAAATTACCTAAAACAAGCGAAAAAGGGCTCAAGGCAGTCATATCTGATCTTGTGCATGCAGGTGTCATAAAGGAAATAGTGAGCAGCCCATGTAACAGTCCAATCCTTCCTGTTGTAAAGAAACGAAATGATGCTAATAGATTAGATGGTGAGCAATCATTTACTGATAACACAGTATATCGATTAGTTATTGATCTCCGAGAAATTAATAAAATAGTAATTCCCCAGTTTCCCGTGGTCCCAGACATGAATAGTCTTTTCACCATGATACCACCCTCTGCGTGTTTTTTCACCGTAATCGATTTGAAGAATGCTTTCTTTAGCATTCCAATTGCCGAAGAATCTCAATATTTGTTTAGCTTTGCGATTTTTGGTAGATCATTCGCGATGACAAGAATTCCACAGGGCTTTGTTGAGTCCCCGAGCATATATAGTCAATGTCTTAAACGTCAATTAGACCAATTCAATCCACCCACAGGCTCTGCGTTGTTGCAGTACATTGATGATATTTTAATTGCCTCAGATTCCATGACACAATGTAAGACTGATACTGTTGCATTATTACATCATTTAGCACTTCTGGGCCATAAGGTGTCCCTTCCAAAATTGCAGTATTGTAGAGAGGAGGTCACCTATCTAGGACACCTCCTCTCTAAGGAGGGAAGGAGATTACATCCAGACAGAATTAAATTGGTTCATACAATGACTGCACCACGCACCCCTTCTGAAGTCCGAGCATTTTTGGGATTTACATCTTTTTGCAGACAGTGGATTCCAAATTTTTCACTTATAGCAAAACCATTGACTGCTCTGACACTTTCAGATGTGCCCTCTCCTGTACCTTGGACTGACAAATGTGAGGAGGCTTTTCAAGAATTAAAAAAGGCGATGTGCTCTGCTCCTGTATTGGGTAATCCGGATTACAGCAAACCATTTGTTTTATTTGTGCATGAAAAGCATGGCTGTACATTGTCTGTTTTGACACAGGCCCAAGGTGGGAGACAACGCCCTTGTGCATACTTCTCTTCCACCTTGGACACTGTGGCGCAAGCTTTGCCTACTTGTCTTAGAGGAGTGGCTTCTGCAGCAGCTGCAGTGAAACAAAGTGAAGGGTTTGTTGGTGGCAATCCGCTCACTGTGATGGTTCCTCATGCCGTTGATATTTTGTTAAACAAGACACAGACGCAGCACCTCACCAGTGCTCGTCTAACGGGTTACGAATTAACATTGTTCAGTCCAAATATTACTTTGAAGCGGTGCAATGTCTTGAACCCAGCTACGTTACTACCCCTCCCTCAGGACAATGTGGAATTTGATCATAATTGCATTTTTGCCACTGAGGAAGAAACTAAGGGACGGGTAGACTTGACAGACACTCCCCTATCTGACCCACAGGGAGAGCTGTTTGTAGATGGGTCTTGCTTCAAGTTACCAGATGGTACGACCACTGCAGCCTATGCCGTCACCACAGTCAAAACAGTGGTTGAATCTCATAGAATCCCGCAAAATTCGGCACAGGCTGCAGAATTAATTGCCCTCACCAGAGCTTGTGAAATAAGTGAACATCTTAGTGTTAACATCTACACTGATAGCCAATATGCGTTTGGAGTAGCTCATAATTTTGGGCGACTCTGGGCGAATAGAGGCTTTATCACGTCACATGGCACTACCATCCAGCATGGCAACTTGATTGTGACACTTTTGACTGCTCTCAGTCTGCCCCGTCAGGTCGCAATCATTAAGTGTAGTGCCCACAAAAAAATTACTGATGATATAGGACGAGGAAATGCTTTTGCAGATGCTACAGCGAAAGCAACAGCACGAGCACCATTTGACAATGCATATGTTGAGAGTAGCATCAAGGGAGAGCCCCAGTACGAAGTACTAGAAAATACCATGCAGTGTGTGAGAGATATTCAAGCAGAAGCAACGGCAGAGGAAAGGGAACAGTGGGAGAAGAACGGTAGACTAGACAGTGAGGGTTGTTACACAGATGACACAGACAGAAGAAGATGGATGTTACCTAATTGCTATGTACACGCTATGGTTACTATGGCCCACAGTCCTGCACACATCAGTGCCCAAGGCATCAAGACAACTTTGGACCATGTTTGGAGTAATCCTCTGATATCCAAAGCTGCTAATAACCTGGTTAAAAGTTGTATGGTGTGCGCAGTGCACAATGCAGGAAAAGGGACCCCTACGCCCCCTGGCCACTTTGCCCCTCCTGATCTTCCTTTTGAAGCTATACAGATGGATTTTATCCACATGGAACCGTGTAACAAACTGAAATACGTGTTAGTGGTAGTATGCATGTTTTCAAAATGGATAGAGGCCTACCCATTAAAAGACAATGGTGCCCTCTCTACCGCCAAAATATTACTAAAAGAATATTTTCCTAGATACGCCTTGCCACGATTAGTCTGGAGTGACAATGGCAGTCATTTTTCTAATGAGATAATGGAGAAGGTCTGTACCGCCCTTAACATCAAACATCGATTTCATGCTGCAAATCACCCACAATCAGCGGGCCTTGTAGAAAGGTATAATTACACCTTGAAGAGCAAAATAGCTAAGATTTGTGCTGAGACCAACTTAAAATGGCCAGATGCTTTGCCCCTAGCATTAATGTCCATCAGGATGACTGCCAGTAGCAAGTCACGATTATCCCCCTATGAAGTTGTCATGGGGAGGCCAGCCAATATCTGGGGGGTACCACGACCAAAGAAGCTTTCTGAAGTGCAATATCCTTTGTTTGTAGATTACTGTAAACAATTGACTAAAGATTTGCGTTTGATCCACCAACAGGTCAAGGCCAGCCTACCGACTCCTCTTGAAGGCCCTGGTCACCCTTTTAAGCCAGGGGATTGGCTTATGACAAAGAATTTTCAAAGAACCAACAGTCTTCAGCCCAGGTGGCGGGGGCCAGCCCAGGTACTGCTTGCAACACAGACAGCGGTGAAAGTGGAAGGAAGGAAAAACTGGATACATGCTAGCCACTGTAAGCGTGCACCAATTCCACTACAGAGTACTCTAACAGCAGAATTACCATTGTCTCCTGATTACAGCGAAGTAGGGAGACAGGAAACACCTCCACAGGTTTCAAGTGCTACTTCTGCTCCTGCGGTGACACAACTGCCCAGTGACGAAGAGTTGCTGTTTGAAGATCAACAAACTCATCGATACAACCTGCGTCCTCGCCCATCCAAATGAACAGAATTTTGAAGGTGCGTAAGGTGGTGACCCCTACGAAAAGCTACATTTACATCACCCTGATAGCTCCTAGCTTGGAATTGCAAACTGAGGTCTCTTCTGAATGGCCCAGGAATCCTTTGCTCAGCAGAATACGGCACGCCTGCCTTCGTGAAATACAGTTCCCCGCTTTCACCGCCACCGGCATTTCCGATGCCATTGATGTACCAGCATTAAAACGAGCTATCCTCACTGTTGTTACGCACACTTTGGGCGACGAGGTTGTAAATGACTGTGATGACTAAAATTCCAGCATGAACACGGGTGACTAGCCTGTGCAACGACACCAGAACATTGGTCAGAACAATTGTCTCAACGAGAACACAAGTATAGTGGGATGCAGCTTGTGCAACGCTATTCAATCAGTGGGTAAATGGAGTTAACAGTTCTGTGACTGGCGAGAAAGAAAAAAAAAAACCAAGTACCAGTTCTACGGAAGCGGCCAGCCATTAGGGTTGGTGCGGTTTGTAGTCCCAGCGGTAAAAAAAAAAGGTGCCCTTTTTCTGTTTAATACCCAAGCACATCACTAATCTGGTTGAAAATTGCTGGCCTCCGCCCTCATTTTGCTGAGACACTGAACGAAACTGACAAACTATACTGAAGATTAATTTTGAAGTATTTCGACTTACTCACTGGGAGTTGAGACTCACCAGGAGTTAAAACTTGAAAAGGAGAAGATAAGGGACCTAGGATCAAGCCAACCTCTATTGTCCTGGACCAACCAGTGCAGCCTAACTGCTAGAGTGGAAAGCACGGCGGTGCTGAACCCTAGTGGGTGTGAACATTGAAGGAAAAATTCACTTATCTGTATCTATACGTATATGATTATTAGTATAGTGATATCAATATTTTGCATTTACATATTTGGTAATTGTGTGAGTATATTTTTGAACACGCGTAGGCGGTTGAGACGAGTAAAACGGTATCATAGAAAAGTTGTAGGACCAAGGAGAAGAGCACAATAAAATTATGAAGATATATCCATTTGGCAGGACAAATATCCCTCTAGAGAATAGGGAAGAGTGGCCTTATAACTATTTCTACAAAACCATAATGAAGTACCTAGTGACCCTTATGTTAATATGTATAATGTCCAGTGGTGTTGCATCATTGTTGAAAAATCCTACCTTACATCCATTGATAAAGGTTCATGGAAAATTAGCGGAGACATTAAGTCTCACTGACTGTTGGATTTGCCGGCACTTGTCTAGACACCCCGAGGATCCTATAGGCCTTTATGAAGTACCAGTATCACCAAGTGAATATGAAAGAGGGGAAGTGTGTCTTGTACCAAATACCACTTGGAGATGTGACCAACAAGAATATCAATGGTACCCTAGGTGTGCGGTGCTCCCTAATACCCAGGCAGAATACAAGCTCTCCCCGATGCCTGAAGAGAATGCCACACTTAAAATGTTTCCCATATGTTTTGGTACCTATTTTTATGGGCAAAACCCAGAGGCAAAATACATGGGAAAGATCCCTCCTGAACAGTGTGTTTACACTTTGTTATTTGATATAAAGACAGGGAATTGGGATCTTGAAGGAGAGGAGAAAATAGACAGAAATTGGACAGCGTTAATTAATGGGACTCATCAAAATTACACTGTGAATTATTGGAACCTGACTGTGGGAGAAAATGAGATTCTAGTAGATCCAGAAGGATTGTTATATGATCCCTCCAGAGAACAAGATAGAAATGGGAAAAATTCACCTGTAATATTGTCCCGGGTTTTCCTTGGCCCCCTCTGGACGGCTAGATGTTCATATGTTGCACCCTGGGCAAATGTATCATTGCTAAATACAATCTGGGAAGATTACAAATATTGCAATAATTCTGAGCATGACACCCCAGAGGGTGTAGGATTGCCTCGAATAAAATACAGCATTATAAATTCACAAATCCAGGGAGGCATGTACTTCGTATGTGGAAGAACTGCATATAAAGTACTGCCTCTAAACTGGGAAGGGATATGTTCACTGGCATATTTGGCACCCAACATTACTGTGATATCAAATATATCATCTTCCCAGCCCCTTAACATGGGGAGTTTTGCACATAGGTACAAACGAGGGACACCCATACTGGAGGAGCGAAAGAACTGGGTATTTCAAGTATTACATGTTCTTATTCCCGGATTTGGAATTTTCGATTTACAACTGGCAATGATGAATATGTCAGCTGAATTAGCCATTGCATTTAATGCCACCAGAGAGGCCATAGGAAGTATACAGATAGAGATAAACTCTGCAGCCCAATTGGCGATACAAAATCGGCTTGCCCTAGACTTGATTACAGTACAACAAGGAGGAGTATGTGTTTTAATCCAACATCAGTACCAGCAAAAGTGCTGTTATTTTGTCAACAAGTCATCAGAGATAGAATTGGATATTGGGAAAATAAAAGAAGCAGTACAGGTATTTGAAAAGGGGGGCCAATATGAAGGAGGCGATTGGAGTTTATCATGGTTATGGTCTTTGTTTGGGGGGTGGGGCTGGTTGTTTAAAGACATACTTTTTATAATAATAGCTATTGTATTAAGTTGTTTATTAGTGCAGTGCTTACCTGCTCTCTGTTCCTGTTTAAAATTGTGTAAACTTCCGCCAGTGAAAATACTAGAAACCAATCGAGCTATGATGCAGAGAGAAGAGATAACTTCCCTAATGGCTATTGACCCTACTGTCCTCACTACAGATACTGGTTGCTCATACCCATCGGTTGTTTATGTCCCCATGAATGCAAATTTCAATGAAGTGGGAGTAAAATTCAACATATATGAGGAAATTTAGAACTATTCAAAACGTTTATTATGTTCAGAAGAAAAAAACTCAAAAAGGGTCGATTGTTAGAATTCATTTTGAATTGCTTCGTTTCTTTTACACGTGTAAGTTTGAGCTTTTGTTGTCTCTGAACGCACTGTCTATCACATATGTTATCTTATGTATATTTGTTTAGGTAAAATAAGCCTGTTTCCACGCCATAGGCTTGCAGCTGGTTTCTTTCCCTAACTGGGGCACTGTATTCATTATAATTGTGTGTTCAAATAACTAACTGACCTCGGCTGTGGTATTTTGGGGAGGGAAAGGCTGATATCTATACCTTTGAACCACGTAATCCTTTGAAGGGTCTCAAGAATGTGGGGAGTCAGGCAGCTGCAGAAGGGAGGCAAGGACAAGGCTGGAAATGGAACCAGTGTGTGGAAACTGATTAACTCCTTAAAATATCTGTATGACGTATATCATTAGTTACACATTTTATGTATCCTTTGATGTATGAGTATAAATATCACTGTTAAACGCTTTATGTCAGCACACTTTACTTCGGGCCTGGGATGCCAGTGGTAAACCTGTCCTCTTTGCTGCAGCAAAAATAAACAGACCTTTGGTCATTGATTTTTCACTCCGGCTCTCCGTGTCAAAACTCCTTTGTAAATGCATTTGTAAGTATCTGCAAATATGTGCATTTGACAAAACAGAACCCATGAAAGTTCTCAGTTCAAAATATGAAAGCATTAAGGTTTTACATACATCATAAGCAGAATGTCCCATAAAGAGAGGTTCAAGAAACTCACTAGAGTTTCAGAGTAGCATAGATTAGGACAGAGGAAATTAAAGGGTCTCTCAGATTGAATCTGACAAGCATCAGTAAAGAGTCTGGATCTGAATAATCTGAAGTGAATGGCGCTCAAGAGAGTCTCTAAAAGAATGCTGTAGAGTGTGTGATATTGGATCGGAGTCCTTTCTGCTCTAGGAACACACATTTATTGTATTGTATTGTAATGTATTGTAATCGTATTTATATAGCGCTTACTACCCCTGACGAGGCGTCGAAGCGCTTTTCGATGAGTAGCACGCTACTCTGGTACCCAACAAGAATTAGTGATGGATTAGTATAATTTAATAATGAGTACAGTTTTTGTATTATTAGGAGTTAATTTGAGTTGCGGATATGAGAGTTTGTTAGTTAGATTGACTGGAGTAATGGAGGGGTGGAGGAGGAAAGATATCCAGAAGTGTTAATTGGGAGTTTATCCTTCATTTACTCAATCCAAAGGCTTGGGATGAATAAAAGGGGGGCGGAGGGGAAGAGGATGTGGAAGGGTTAGGGAGAGCATAGTAGCAGGGTGAGATGAATGCAGGAGATATATATACATATATGTAGAGATTTATTTTGGGGAAGTCACACACTGTCTCTATATATGTGTTTGAAAGTCATTGTCATCCAAATATGTACACACACCGTGTGACAGTGACTTGCCAACATTTTTAAGTACAGGATTTAAATAAGGTTTATCAAGTATAATGGTGTCCAACACAGGTTCGGTCTGAAGGTTTAACTCTCTTGTTCTTGAACGCTTCAGAAGGCTTGATTTAGAAAACATTAGCTATGGCAGAATGGTGCGACCTGTTACTAACCTACATCATCACTGTGAACCACTACCTATAACATTACGCCAGGCCCCAGAACCCTAGCAGCCACATCGCCCACGAGTCCCCCTACTTACCACATTACAACAAGACACAGAACCCCATCCACGACATTTCTCGCGCCACAGGTCCCTCACCCGCAAGACAATTCCCCAACCAATAGTAATCAATGAATCACTTCCTGTCTCAGCACATAAGCAACACTGCTTTCTTCCCAAACTTCACGGATATCATTCCCTGCGACTACGAGAAAATCATTTTAGGTACCAGTAACCTTTACAAATCCATCCCTTCTTGCCCTAAACTCCCCACATCAATACTTATCACACACGCCACCCGTAACACCCCGACCAAGCCACATATATACTTCCTGCAACCTACGTGAACGTCTTAATTACATTGTGTCTTCCTAATCCTATGACATCCTTTCCTGACCCAGACCATAGGATCATATCTCTTTCCTCCCACGTCTTTGCTCCGGACGACTCACACTACGACAACCTGGAGAGAGACCATGCGTAATTTCTTTACTTTGGGAACTTACGACAATACTTACTGCACTTTGAAATCAGTCTAAATCACCCATGCCATTACTTTCTAGCACAGAGACGGTAGATCAATTACTTAAGCGCACAGAAAGACATGTCTTCCTGGTGCAGACCATTTTTCGTGGCTATTCTTCCCAGACCCCCACTGCATTCCTTGAAACGCTCAACCTCACTGCACTATTTTCTTTACAGAAATATCACACCTACTGCCCTGAATCCAATAACATCCCTAACTGCCACAAACCCCCGTGGTGACAAAGCTTGCAAAACAGACCCCACAGCTTAAAGTTTTGCCCGACCTTAGTGCAATCACTTCCTGTCCCCAGACAACCACACAACACCACTTTCTTACAGCAGACTCTACCCTCCCCCGCATACAATCCTTTCCACTCCCGATCCACATACCATGAATGGGTGTCCAACCCACGATAGGCTAGTTCCTTTACAGACCCTCGTGATAATATCAATTCAAAAGCTCACTTTCTTTAGGCAGTAATCACATTTTCCCATGACCAAAATTGTATCTTTCCTGTTCCAGAACCCAATAACACTGGCTTTCTGAAACCCACCCAGGACAAATTCTAGATTTAAGAGTCGGTCCCACTTTTAATCTGCCCCAAAATCTCGTAGTACCAAGTCAAGGCGAGCTGGGTATGACGACAATTCCGGCCCACTCACCTGCGTTGCTGCCCGTCTTCTCGCGGAACCATCGCCCCCTGGTCCTCCACCCTCTGCTCCAGTTTCCTCCGGGGGCCGTTGTGGCCAGTCTTTATATAATTTCTTTCATATCAGCAAGTGCAACAAACTTTAGCGGTAGTCCATCATCCTGTCCAATCAGGCAGTGGGCTCATCATGGGAGCAGGATAGCTTCCGTCATATAAACCAACTAAGCAAAGGGCTTCTTAATCATAAGATATAAATGTGCTACAGAATGTAATGCGACTATTAAGTCAGTTTAGTTTTCCAGCACTTCTTGCTATAAGACAAAACCAGGTCATGGTGAGAGCATTACATTAGTAGATAAAGTCATTTCTTTTTCCATATACTCCTATTGACAAAACTTATTCAAAGAGAAACATTCTACGGAAATTAAAGAGAACCTTTTAATACATTATTATACTTTACAAAACCTATGCAGGTGAGAAAGATGAAATATGTTATGTCATCTGTTCATTCTATTTTCTCAAAAACACATTTGCACAATTGAAGGTTTATATCTCGAATTCACAACCCCAGTCAGGGTAAAATAAAGAAAAATACATTATACAGTGACTTTTGCTAAATACACGTGACTATGGAAGCTTACTGTGCAAATCTCCTTTTAAAATACTGCTTTTTTATTAAGCCCTCCACATTTATTCTACATGTTAATTGTAATAATTTTATTTGATTAAAACACACACAACTTCCCTCATCTGATGGTTTCTAACCTCACAAAAATGTAATTCACAGATAATCTCAGATTTCACTATCGTCTTAAGTTGACTCTTATCTCTTTCTTTTTACGTTTTCCCTTTCTTTTAGTTTCTGGTATGCGGTTCCACAAAGATGATAGGACTGTGGTTTGTACAGCAGAAGGGGGACTAACTCCATCAACACCATCAAAAGTTGTTGACCCAATTCCTGGCTTGCGCACAGCACCTCACCCGAACCCCCCAAACCAACAGGGATAGAAGGCGATTACAACAACCTAAACATAACACTTTGACTCCTCAGGGAGGTTGTGGAAACAGATCTTACCCTTTCGTGGCATTACTCAAGCTTGCCCAGGCAAAACACAAAGAGATGCAAGATACGTTTTCAATAGGTTTATTGAAACATTCAGAATCTGGAATAAAGAAAATGAGCTGCAATAATCAGGCAGATGAAACAAAGCAAAGTAATCAGCATTTTAAACGTGATAAAGAAGATATATAAACTAACCATAATGAATGTAGTTCTAGGGGGTCCGACCTAACACTACACTGAGAGCATAACAGGTGTACCCTTCTGTCTGGCCTTATCTAAGGATTAGCCCCAGTCCCATACCTGAAGACAGTGTCAGGAGTTGACCTGCTGTGTAGATGGCAGTCCCTTCAGGAAGCTGGTAGATAAGCACCAGCAGAGCTGCATGTCAAACACCATTCGTCCAAGGATGGTCGTGGCTGGAATGCCCTCTGCCCCTTCTGGTTCAGTGCACAATTTATGTAATAAAGCCATACTGTGTTGCAGTGCTGTGTCTAGATGTCAGACGTTCTCTCCTGAATGGCAACATAAGAACTAGGATATCTTCGGCAGTGTAAAGAAAGCTGAACAGGAGAAACCAGCTGTAATAACACGATGTAAGAGGAACAAAAGCGTTGTTTATTTCTCCATGCTTCAGCCACATCGCAAATACAAATGTTCAAATAATCCCCCCAGCGCCGCGCCGCAGATCTCTGCCCTTCCGCTCCACCAATGGCTGTCTTCACGGCATCCTGAATCCCTCACGCCTCACACACGCGTCAGGAACCGAGAAAGCAGCTCGTGCGAGCGGCTCTGCCGCACGTGCAATAAACTAGAGGAATACTAGTTGCACGCGCGGAAAACACAACATTTAGTTTTCTCTTTTTTTTTTTTTTAAACGAAACCAATCAAGACCAACCCTCCCATGAAAACAAACAATAAACATTTACCCCATTACCTTATCATAAAACACTGGAAAACAAAAAAAAAAACCATCAGGTAATAATACATATTTCGCTAGACATTTCTAAATGTAGGTAATGATACATTTTACGCTTTACATTTCCAAAAATCACATTTTGCATTTCTTGAAAGATATTAAAACTTGAGCAAGCCTGGAAAATTTCACTTAACGGTACCTCATCGGTAATTTGTGGACTCTACAACTTTTCCTAATAGGCAACAGTTCGGAGCAAGCGTCCCCTACCTTAGGATTTAATGGTTCAACCACACCAGGTTTTTGTACAATCGAGGACTTTTTGTCCCTCCCATTCTGCTCCAACGGGTCACTAAGTGACAAAGGAACATCTCTTGGTAAAACTTTTACTACTTTTCCCACATTCCATCAATTACGCCCACCAACCCGAACAGCATTACCACACACTTTGTCAACTCTCAAAGGTTCAGAAAATTTTGAGTCATCTTTCTTGACAAAACTAGATAGTTTGATCCGCACTAAATCTCCAACCGTAAACCGTAACTCTTTTACACTCCTTTTCTTGTCATAGTAAGTTTTTTGTCTCTCTTGAGCTTTCCTCATATCCAAACGAACCTTGACATCAATGTGTTCTTTACACATAGAATGTTTGAAAAGTTTTGACAACCAAGCTGGTCTAAATAATGTGGCAGGCTTCCTCCCTTTCAGCACTTCAAACGGAGACACCCCCGTGCTAGTATGGGGCGTTGTTCTGTAGAACCAGAGCATACTCTTTACAGCTGCATCAACCACACACCCATTAGCTAAAGCCCACTGGACACATTCACCAACAACTCTATTAAAGCGTTCAACCAAACCATTCGTTTGTGGTTGGTAAAGCAAACTTTTCAAATGTTTTACAGCACAATCATTCAGAAACAGTTCAACCTCATTTGAAACAAATTGGACCCCATTATCAGATACAAGTTCCTTGGGAAACCCTTCTTCCAAAAATATATCTTTCAGAAAGGACACAACTGATGAGGAGTCAGCATGACCTACAAACTTCACATGCGGCCACTTTGAAAAGTAGTCAATTGCAACATAAGCGTAACGCAATTTAGATGGAAGTGAGTTGAACAGCCCTAACAAATCAATACCAATCTTTTCCCAGGGACCTGACGGTCATTCAATGGGCTTAAGCGGAGGCGTTGATGTCTTGAGAGTCTTATCACTATTGGAACAGATGTGACAATCTTTGACTAATGTTTCAATGTCTCTGTCCATTTGCGGCCACCAATAGTATTCTCTCACTCTCTTTTTTGTAAGAGTAGCACCCAAATGACCTTCATGTGCTTTTTCCAAAATAATAGATCTTATAGTTTCTGGAGGTACAATTTTATCATTTCTCAGTAACACGGCATCTTCAATTGACAGCTCATCAGATATCTTAAAAAATGGTTGAAAACTAAAATCCAAATTTTTCTCATTTGGCCACCCTTCCTCGACATACTTCACGACTTTAGTGAGTACAGAATCATTTGTCGATGCTTCCTTCCAGCACTTTTCGGAAAATTACCCAGTACGTTCTAATTCGATGGCTGCAATGAAACAATTTTCATCCTGAATATCCTCTTTCCCACCAGCATCTTCAGTGATGGGATACCTAGAGAGGTAATCTGCTCTCACATTCCTTCCCCCAGAAATATGCACAACGGAAAAATCAAATTGTAACAACCTGGCTGCAAATCTTGCGATTCTTGGTGTGCTACTCCTGATGTTAGTACCATTCAAAATAGAAACTAAGGGTTTATGGTCTGTCTGAAGTAAAAAATGTCTTCCCCACAGATAAGGTTTAAACTTCTCTATACCCCACCAACATGCTAATAATTCTTTTTCTATTACAGAATAGTGTAATTCATTTGATCTGAGCACTCTTGACGCAAATCCAATAGTATGCTCCAGATTTCCACTGATCTGCGTCAAAACAGCTCCAACCCCAAACTTGCTGGCATCCACAGTCAAACAACACTCCAAATTATGATCATAGGATCGTAACACACCAACACCACCCAATCTTTGCTTAATGTCAATAAATGCTTCCGCACATTTAGCATCCCAGACAAACTCTGTTTTTGTTTTGAGTAGATTCGAAATAGGTCTGATTAGTCGCAAAATTCTCAATAAACCTAGAATAGAATTCACAAAGTCCCCAAAAAGATTTTACAACAATTTTGTCCTGATGTGCAGGTGCTTTCACAATCGCTTCTACCAAAACTGGTCTGGGATAAACACCTTCTGCAGTCAAGACATGCCCCAAATATTCAACAGACGTTTGGAGAAACTGACATTTTTCTCTTCTCAACACAATTCCAGCATTATAGAACCTTCTCAGTACTTGCATCAAAATCTCATCATGTTCACATCGATCAGCAGCATGGATCAGAACATCATCCTGGAACACACACACCTTAATTATATCCTTGAGGCGCGTAGACATTATCCTCTGAAACACTGACGCTGCCGACGCCAGTCCGAACGGCATGCAACAATATTGGTACGTCCCCCACGTGGAAACAAAAGCAGTGAAGTGACGAGAATCTGGTGTCAATTCTACCTGGTGATAAGCAGCAGCTAGGTCAAGTTTTGTAAAGAGTTTAGCTCCAGTAATGCAAGAGAGCATCTCACTGATCTTTGGTAGAGGATGGGAGTCCACCCAAATCTCTCTGTTAAGAGCCCTCAAGTCAACACATACTCTTAGCTCACCATTTTTTTTCTTTGCGACAACTAATGGTGACAACCATAACGAAGAATCAACCGGTTCAATGATTACCTTCATTCGTAAACTTTCCAACTCTTTTTCTAATTCATCCCTGACACTAAATGGTACACCTCTCAATTTATGCTTTATTGGAACAGCATTGTCTTTGACTTTTATTTTATGTGTAAATCCTCTAATTCTACCCAATTCACCTGAAAAGACGTTAGGAAACTCATTAAGCAGATTTTCAATATCTGCAGAACCTCTTATAATAGTTACCTGATCACCTGTACCTGGACACAAACCCATGCCAAACAACCCTTGATGGAACCACCCCAAAATGTTCAATCCTTTTACAGCTACATACACTTTCCCAAAAATGCGTCGTCCTTTGAAAATCAAAACATCTTCGAAGTACCCCACTAAATCAATTCTCCTACCTTCGTACGACACTGGTGACCTGTCTGGTGGAAACAATTTTCGTGTTCCCCAATTTTGTTCAAATACCTCCTGAGTTATCATAGTGATTCTGGCGCCAGAATCAGCTAACAAGTTTAAATGTTTATCACCAACCTGTATTAAAATGTAAGGATCAATGCAGTGATCAGGATTTCCACTTTTTATGTCATGGTCACCCACAGCCAAGATCATTTCTTGCATTTCATTCATCAACTCACTCATTTTGTCATCACCATCACTAGCGACAACATTGACCTTAGTATTGTCACTTTTGCTACTTTGACACACTTTAGCAAAATGTCCTGTTTTACCACATAATCTGCACTGAACTTTTTTTGCTGGGTAGATCTTTCCTACTTTTAGATGTGACGGATAACCACACCTAAAGTATATGTTAGATTGTTTGAAAAAACTATTGTGTTTGGCCACCACTCCTTTGCTGGAAGACGTAATGTTCATCTTGGGTCTGTCGTCAGACCTCTGGACTGCATTAATCTGTTCAACTTGTGCACGTTCAAATTCCTTGGCTGATTTGATCGCAGTTTCAATACCTTTCGAAATTCTGATCGAATCCGATAAAGACGGATCTCCCAAGGACAACAACTTTTGTTTGATAGACTTATCCAAACTGTGACAAATGAATTGGTCACGGATTAACTGATCAGTAAATGTTTCGAACCGACAATCTGAAGCAAGTTTCCTCAATGCAGATATATAGGTATTGACGTCCTCTCCACTTTTCTGTTCCCTTTTGAAAAACTTATGTCTCGCTATAACCAAACTGGGAGGTGTATCAAATCTGGTAACAAGTTTCTTATGAGCTTCTTCAAATTCGTCCAGCTCTTCGCCTTCTTCCAGCTGAAGATCAGGTAAGTGTTTAAACACAGATCTTCCCTCGAACCCTAATGAATGCAACAGCAAGCATTTTTTCCTTTCAGGTCTGAACCTTGATGCTCCAATAGCTCCTAAGTACGTTTCAAAAGCATCATACCGCTGTTTCCATGGTATAACCGGCTCTCCAGGTGTCTCCAAAAATGGCGGTGGAGGGTTAACGGATTGCATGACAGCTGGAAGGACGTTTAGACAGTGCAAAAACAATATAGTAAAGTCTTTACTAGCTTCGCCTTACGTTGTAAACTTTAAGAAAAATATAAAGTCCTTGTTTAAAATTACCGCTTAAAGATGGCTGCCACGTTCCCTAAAGGATCTAGGCTTCCTGTAGATACACCCCTTTGACTAGAGAGTCATGGGAAACACAGCAGGAAGTTCCAGTTAAGTTTCCTGTAATTAACCTTTGATCCACAAGGACTAAAGATTAAAAGAACAGCAGGCACGTGTGGGTTACTGAGTACCATAAAATAATCTGGGGTGATACAGCTCGTCGCCACATATAGTAAGCTGAACAGGAGAAACCAGCTTTAATAACACGATGTAAGTGGAACAAAAGCGTTGTTTATTTCTCCATGCTTCAGCCACATCGCAAATACAAATGTTCAAATAATCACCCCAGTGCCGCGCCGCAGATCTCTGCCCTTCCACTCCACCAACTGCCGTCTTCTCAGCGTCCTGAATCCCTCGCACCAGGAACCGAGAAAGCGGCTTGTGCGAGCGGCTCCGCCACGTGTGCAATAAACTAGAGGAATACTAGTTGCACGCGCGGAAAACACTACACAGTGTTTCTAGCCTCAAACAGAAAGTACTGATTACATGTTGTGCAAAGACTAACTAAACAAGCAACTCGTAACATAGATTACTAGACGTCTATTATACAAGAAATGTATGTAAATGCCCTTGCTTAAAACAGCTTAGCTAAAACAAATAAAATATAAAATTAAGCTAAAAACAGGGAACCAACTTGGGTCCAACAGGTCCTTACGACAGTACTCTTTGATGCTATCATTTAATTCAAAATCTTTCTTAGTTCTTTTATTCATCTCTGCTTTTCATCTTTAGCAACAGTGCTTTAATAGCTTTATAGATTCCTAATGTAGATAGGAAAAAAACATCTGCAATTAGTACAGGTACTAATATAGCTTTGAAGATTCCTCCTCTTGCTATTTTAATCCAATTACCTTTAGATTAGAAATATTCTTAGCATACTTTACAATCATCTTACTCTCTTCAGGAATGTACGTGCAGCAATTTTCTAGTTTCAGCATCTTGCAGACTCTGTCTTTTTCTGTAAAATGTCTAAAGCATATTTGTTTTGCAAAACCATACATCTAATTGCTACTAGTTCAGTGTTTTCAACTAATAAAGCTCCAGGTGTGCTAGTTGCTACTTTGTCCAATACTTTTGAAAGCTTTCTATTTGTCATTTAGTATCACTCCTATTGCTAGTATGATAGCTCCAAATATGTCTCCCCCTAATTGTGTTCCTTCATTATTAACATTATGTGTGTATCTGTGTGCAAGTGTCATGGTTAAAGCATCTAAGCTCTGTAGATGGTACATTTTAGGAAAAAGCGAACGTAGGTAGCAAATTCCCTCCCCAATCTGGAGGCAATCTAAAGTATGCATTCTTGCCAAACACAAAATAAACTCTAGGTGTAGTTGGAAAATGTCCCTGTAAAAGCTGCCATTTTGCTCCTGATAATTCAAACATATGTTCACAATTACTTTTCCGTACAGGTCTTTTTTTGCCTTGAGTTCTTCCTTAAAAACACACACTTTCTCTTTCTTCTCTAATTTTAGTCGTGGATAAGACATTTTCTTTCTATACTCATCTTCCTTTTTTCCCAAACATTCTTCATTCTTGTTAGTACAATGTGCAGAACGTTCTTCTCTCTTCTAACATCATGATAAAAGTTTTCTCTGGTGGATTCATTAAGTAGGTTAAACTATTCTCATGTACCATAACAGTGTCTATATGTAGAAAAGGTCTAAAATAATCCTAAACTGTCTCCATTTTTTTTTCGTGTGGATGGATGGAAGTTCATGATTTTTAGTAAAGGCCCATTCGAAAGAATCATGTCACAGATAGAATAATAATATTCAAAATGGCACTGTTTATAAACTAAGCTAAGTAAAATACTTCATGATGTAGCTACAGAAAGAGGAATGTGATGGTAAGCCACCTCTTCATCAGCTGAGGGAAAGTAAGTGAGCACACACATAACAATCCTTTGCATGTATCGCTCATGTATAGTCTTGAACTAATCCAAAATAAACATTTGTTGAGTAAATTCTTTCATGTAATTTACAAATTAAGCTTTCAACACATCCTCATCTATATCAGGAACAGATGTTGTGTTAGTGAATGGAAATACAACTTTCATTGTCTTTGGTGAAGAGTGTATCAATAATAATATGAGTTTAGCTAATAAAACTACTTAGAAAGATACATACAAAGATCTCACATCAAGCTCTGGTTAGAACCCACGTTTGTCTAAAGTCAGCTCTTCTAAAATGATATGGGTAACAGAAAGTTAGTGTCTTTATTTTATTGCACAATCTCTACGTTTATTTTTATTTTTTGCAATCTAAGTTAGTTTCTTGCAGCTTTATTTACAGCAGTCTTCATATAGTCTTCCTTAACCCTACTCAGTGTTCTTCTAAAATGTTATCCCTACTATTCTACTGCATTCTCGGGCCTAGGTAAATCTTCTTAATTGTTTTTGACAACTTATCAGTTTTTATTTCAGTCTATTAGCACAGTTCATTTGCTTAGTTTTTCAAGATTAGGTCTTACTTTAAACAGTTTCATGGAGGTTTACGCATTTTTTTTTCCAGTCAAGCAAATCTGATATTGGAATGTTTAGTGCTTGACTCCCCCAGTAAGTCCATTCAGGTGTTGAATATCTTCAACAAGGTACTCTGGCCCTTTTGGATCTTCTGAGTGTTTATTGATCTCCTTCTGTGTCACTTACACTGCTTGACTCTGTCCCTTCATCAGGTGTAGGCAGTATGGATCCAACTGACACACTTGACTTCAGCTTCTTTCAACTGTAAGCTTTTGACCATCTAGCATTGCTGGTGTCTCTTTTTGTACTTTATTCAGTACTTGTACCTTCTCCTGGATCTTGCGTTTGCTCTGAAGGTGTGTCAACTGGCACTTTAGTCTGAGTTCTACCTTCTCCATCTTCGTTACCTAGAGCTCCAATGCCATTCTGTGAGATATCTGAGAATTGGATTTCTTTGCCTGTCTGCAATTCATCACCACTTTCTTCTTGCCATTTTGCTTCTTGGACTTGTGTGGCTTGTTCAGTTTGCAGTGGTACAGTCACCAGTGTTCTTGGTTTTGCCTGCTAGAACACTATTTCTTCATACGGATCTGTTGTTCTCTGGGTATGCGAATCATGCACCCAGTTTGGCACTCTAGCACATTCGACAGCAGTGTTTATGATTAAAATCACCTGGTAGGATCCTTTCCACCTTGGCTATACACATTACTTTCTCACATGCATTTTGATGAGAATCCAGTCTCTTCGGTTCATGTCGTGGCACTGTTCTTGATGCAAGTTTGCAGTAACAGTTTTAACCTGTTAAGAGACAGAACACACTGCATCAGCCAATCCTTTGCAGTAATCAAGTATCATGTCATCTGTTATGCTCACAAGTGCAGCAGACTGTCTCATGGCTCTTCTCATGGGTATCTTGTGGGGTAACAAACCTGTCCTCCTGTCAGGTTTACTTCAAAGTCTCCTTAACACCAAGGTAGAGCATCAGGCTATTTCAGTGAAGTGGATGCACAGATGTTTGCCAGTCAGGACTTGACTGTGCCATTGTGTTGGTCTTCTGTGCCAGAAGCTTCAAGAGCTACAATGAAACCTCCTGATCCACTTGTAATGCTGCATTTATGTCAGGTCTTGGCTTTGTATATAAATCCGTGACATCAAGACAGTCATGTTCAAATTTATCAGATACATCACTGTCGGGCAAGGGTAGTAAAGTAGTGGGATTCCAAACTTGACAATGTCTTCACTCAATATTTTCAGAGGAAAGGATTTGCTGCTCATATTTAGTTAATTTCGAGTTGGTAATGGTTGGTTTTGGTTCTGGTAAGCAAAACGTCAGCCGAGCAAGGTACCATAAGAGTCAATGGATGTCCCATCACTATGCCTTCACATTTTTCAAGGCCTGTACTTACTGTGGCCACCACTTTTTGGCAGCCAGTTATCCCTGCAGCAACAAAGTCAAGGGTAATTGAATAATGGGCCACACGCCTTGTAGCATCTCTATGCGTCTTGGTAACTATTGAGAGAGCACCGCCCTCTCTGTCATAAAACAAGGTAAATCTCTTGGTGTAATCAGGCACTACCAGTGCCGGGGCACAACAGAGAGTTTTTTTCTCATCTAGAATGGCTTTTGTGCATTTGCTGTCCCATGAAATCGAATTGGGCACACCTTTGTGTGTCAGCCTCAGTAAAGGCTCAGCCACCAAGGTAAGTTGGTATCCACTGCCTACACTAGCCAACTAACCAATCAGTGACATTTGTAAACTGCACAGCTTCTTCGACTGAAGCATCCTGGCTCTCAAAATAAGAGACTGAGAACAACAGTCAGTTTTAGCCTGATTACCTTTGGTAAAAGAGCCAGGTTTTTAATTCCCTGCTAAAGCAGTATTTGGACTCACCATTCGAAGTTTGAATGGCAAAGAATTACAGAGCTTCACTGTTAGTACCGAAAAAGACCTACCATCATGACAGACTCTTGTGAACCTGGGGATACACATAAATCGAAGGTGGTTCGATCTCAGGGATCTCACCTTATGGTACCTGCCAAGTCTGTTTCTCAGGTAACGGGGGTCTTTGCCTTTCAGTGCTCTAAAAGCTAAAGTGGGGGCCTTAAATTGAAACCTTATTTGCCACAGGGAGCCAATAAAGCTGCTTCAAATGAGGTGTAATGTTCTGCAGAAACGAAACCCGCTGTATTAGCTTAGCAGCCGCATTTTATATGATCTGGAGTCTATATATCAGGAAGGCCGGAAGACCCAGATTGAGGCCGTTGGCATAATCCAGGCGTGATGTCATGAGAGCTTGGACTACAGTATTTCGAGTCTCTTCCGGGAGCAGATGTAGCAGATTCCTTATTGAGTTAAGCATCATAAAGCAGGCTGAAGAGATCTGTTTAATCTGGGCCGCAAGAGAGAGGTCAAAATTAAACACAATGCCTAGATTTGTGGGCGTTCAGGCTGGCTCCAGGGGTTGGTTCAATTGAGCCTGCCACCAGAGATTAGTCGTTGGGCGGGACGGGGGGGGGGGACTGCGCTATCTGGCTGAAGAAGAGGACCTATGTTTGAACTGTATTTAGTTTAAAATAATGGGAGTCTATCCAGTTAGCTATCCCTTTTAAACATTCTTTAAATATAAGGAAGGCTGTTTCCTAGTGTTCTCAGAATGAGAACAACAGTTGAGTGTCATCCGCATAGGAGACTACCTTCATTCCCCAGGTTTCATTAAGGGTGGCCAAAGGGGCCAAGTGAAGTAGGTTAAAGAGCAGTGGTCTGAGTGCTGAACCCTGAGGCACCACATAGACCAGGAGTTTGGGAGAAGATGAAAAAGGATAGAGGATGACGCGCCTCCAAAAAAGATTGGATCCAGGCCAGGACTGTGCCACGAAAACCGAAAGTGCTTAGTCTGTTCATCAAGGTGGAGTGTGCCACCAGGTCGAAGGAGGCAGACAGGTCAAGCACTACAACCACAGCAGCTTCCCCCTCCATCCAAAGTTTCTGTCACAGACTCTGACACTTTCAAAAGGACTGTTTCAATGCTGAATCCAGCCCAAAAGCTGATTGAGTGTCATGTAACAAGCTGTTTGCTTCAACAAAGGATTAAAATTGGTGATTTACCTGGTTCTCCAGGATATTCGCTGGAGCTGGGAGCAGTGAAATGGACCTAGAGTTGCTGAGCACAGAGGATTGGGCCAAGCAAGATGAACTTGCCTCCCCTAACGAGCTGCCATAGAGACTGGTCATTTACAGGGTCTTTTTGGTCGCCAGTCTAAGAGGAAGCTGCTTTGAGAAGCGTGGGGGGACCGCACGGCCTGCTGCTGAGTGCGGGCCTGGTGCTGGCCTGGGGCCAGACGTCACAGGCTGCTGGGAGTGGTGCACTTGATCTCTGGGGCTGCTGCACTGTCCCTGCAAGGGCCCTGACTGCCTGAGACAACAGTGGGGCAATGTCCTGTAGCCTGGGGACCGCCCTACTGGTGAGGCCTGCAGCTGTGGACTGGCTCCGCTGAAGCACACCTGAACAGAGAGTGGAGAGATACAGCGAACCTGCACTCTGGCTGTGACACAAGTGGCCCGCCTGGCTGACACAGTGAGGCAGAAGGGCCTTGAGGCACTTGTGCGGGAGGTTCTGGGGAAACTTGGGGCCCGCTCTACATTGCGACATCTGGGACATGAGGCTGGCAACATGCTGGGCCGGAGGGGAGCGGTGTGGGCCCGAGGGAGTCCCCGATCAGGCATCTTAACACAGACAGTGCTCTAACACCTGCACCTGGCCTTCAGGAGCAGGTGGTTTGCTGGATACGTAAGGCATAGCCTTGGCCTTTCACCTTTGATGCTATAGAACTCCTGACATTTGAGGAAGGCCTGATGAGAAACTAGTGATCCTGGCCTGATCCATGGAGTGCCTGTTGAGAGCTTCAGCACTTCATTGATCTGGGCCCTACTATATGCACACTGACATTTATGGGGCCCATATTGTTGGAGACTACCCCTATACCCCATATTGTTGTCAGAGTGCCCCTATAGACAAAGAGAGTCACCATGGTTCCACGCAGGGCAATATAATTGAACACTATGCCACACTGACGCCTGCCTCTCACAGAAACACAAGACAGGGAGGTCCTCATGGGGAAATGGCTCAGAAGACAGCCCAGGAAGAAGCCACTAGAGCGGATCCCCTGGCAGCCATCCAGGACTGTCCCGTTGCACAGGAGGGGAAAGTAAAAAAAGTAAAAGCTGTCTCACTGAAGGTGAATCTCCTGCCCACAGACCTACACAAGGTCTCTGACAAGGTACGTGTCACAGAGGGTATTATTGATGAACTCCAA
Source organism: Pleurodeles waltl (assembly GCF_031143425.1). Taxonomy (NCBI): domain Eukaryota; kingdom Metazoa; phylum Chordata; class Amphibia; order Caudata; family Salamandridae; genus Pleurodeles; species Pleurodeles waltl. The sequence continues at coordinate 932,978,012 of NC_090446.1, read as the reverse complement.
CCAAAGGTGACTGCATTGAAAAAACAGATGACCGCCCTGACCTCGAAAACGGGGACCCTGGTGGCATGCGCTAAGGACGCAGAAGGCAGACCACGCCATAATAACATATGTCTCCTGGGGCTCCCACAGAGAGGGCGATGCATGTGCAGATATGAGGGATGGTGCTGCCTCTGAGGGACTGGCGTACTGTTATTTCCCCCGTTAGAGCAGGAAAGACCTGATAGGAGTGGGGGTCACATAAATGTTTGGCTACTAATACGTACATTGTCACATAGAATGTAAGGGGCCTTAGCAATTATAATAAAAGATATAGGGCCCACTCGTACCTCAGGCGTCAGCGGATCCAGGTATCCTTTTTGCAAGAGATGCACCTAGTGGGTGTTGAGTCTCAGAAGCTAGCAAAAAAAATGGACAGGCCAGTTGTTCTCCGCCACATATTCTTCCTATGCGAGAGGGGCGGGAATATGGGGCCAGAGGTATCAAACATTTTGCATTCACAAACGGTGCGAATCACAAAATTTGGCCTTTTGCGAATGCAAAAACGCCTTTCAAGATGTATGAAAGGCATTCACAATGCAATTTCAAGGAATCGTTAAAATAGCGATTCCCTGAAATTGCAACTCCATTTAGAGAGAATCGCAAATTGCGATTCTCTAAATAGGAAATCGCAAATAGGGGATTCCTATTTGGGATTTCCAAAGCACATGTATCGAGCATTTCCTAATTGTGAATTGGGCATTTAGGAAATGCAATTACCACCAAATCTAAGTTGGTGGTAAGAATGTGCAATTTTAAAAAATGACATGTAGCGCACACATGCCTGCAGATATTTTTGGGGGGGCATTAGAGGGGGCCTTAGGCCCCTAGCATCCTGGGGTTTGCATTACCTAATTTGCAAATTCCTAACTGAAATTTGCAAATTAGGTAATGCAAAACCATTCACACCTATGGACCTGCAGGCCCATAGGGATGAATGGAGTCCCATTCCCTAATTGTGATTCGGTAATTGCGATTGCGAATTTTAAGAAATCGGTATTACCGACTCGCAATTTTCATACGTTCCATTTTGCATTTCTTAAATAGCGATTTCTTAAAATTCGCTATTTAAGAAATGCAAACCGGGAGCTTGATACATCTGGCCCATGGATTGCACCTGGGGTGCCATTTCAACACGTATGCAACAAGGCAGATGTGGAGAGGCGATATACCCTCCTGCAGGGGAAGTTGGATTGTAAGGACATCACACTCTTAAACACATATGACCGCAGTGTAGATGATGGGCAGTTTTATAATATCATTAAGGAGTTACTTGAGGACAGCATAGGCAACCCTACAGTGTGGGCAGGAGACTTCAGTTGTGTCCTGGATGGCAGTCCGGACTGACACCCACTGCAGCTGGGCACCAAACCTAACATGACGGAATCCCTAGCACAGGTCATGCATAGCCTGGGATTTCTCAACTGTTGGCACACCATTCACCCGCATTCACATGAATACACTTCTCTTTCATTAACACATGGCACATACAGCCGCCTAGATTGAATTCTTGTTGCAGGAGTTGCCTCCGGGGTGCTGCAGATGGCTGTTCACGTACAACAATATCTTTCTAATCATGCACCGGTATTTCTCCGTTTACAGTGAAGGGATGGCAGCCCAGCCACTTGTCGCTGGTTTATGCCTCCTGCTCCACTCACAGATGTGGCCTGTGAGGAAACACTGAGAGAGGCACAACAGAATGATCCTGATGGTAATTGGGACTCCACTGGGTCCAGAGCTACTGAAAGGGAGGCCCTTTAAGAAGTCCTATGTGGTATCAGTATTGGAACCACCTGTGGTGTTTGGCGACAGCTCATTGTGGACATTAAAAGCAGGGGGCAGCAGTTGGCAGCTCTCCATAGAGGCAAGGCAGACTCGGGGTCCACGCGGGGGGAAGTCATGCAAACACAGCAAGACTTACAAGGCCTGTTGGACACTTTTGATAAGCACACTCTAACATTCTATCGCTAGCACTTGCTCAGGGAGGGGGACAAATCTGGCATCCTACAGCACAAGCAAGAGATCCCACCCATATTGCGGATCTGTACGCCAGGAGGGCAGGTAGTAACAAACTGCCATGACATATTGACAGCTTTTGTGGGGCATTCCCACAATATGTATAGTGCTACTCTTGAGACTCGCCCATCTGGGACGGAAGAGTTCCTTGGCAGGTTGGCCCTACCTAGACCCTTCCCTGACGAGATACAAGAACTCGATGGGAGCCTCAAGTTAGAGGAGCTTCGAGCTGCCCTTCATGAGTTGAATAGGGCAAAAGCCCATGGGGGAGATGGTTTTCCTGATGAATTGTACCAGCCTTACACCTGTTCTTGGGGAGAAACTGTTGAAAGTCTTCTCAAGTGCAAAGGCTTGGAACTTTGACTCCCACCATGCGCAAGGGCATTATATGCCTCATGTTAAAAGCGAGGGGAAACCCTGAAGACCCCTCCTCATACTGCCCGATCACTATGATTAATTCTGACATGGAAGTCCTTTGTAAAATGCTAGCAAAACGCTTGCAGGAGGTGATTTGGGACTTGGTCCATGAGGATCAATGTGGGCTTATACCCTCGCACAGCACAGCATTTAATCTGAGAAGATTAACACATGTCATCCATGAAACCATGGCGGTAGACCAAGATCTGGAACAACTATTAAGATATGTCATGATGGCGGCACTTTTAGCTACATGTTTGATGGGAAGTGGAAGTCCTGTTTCTCTCGCGAGTACTATGATTAAAAGCAATGAAAGAAACGTAAACACCTGTGTTTAAATGTCCTTTGACTACTGGCATTTGAGAAAGGCAGGTTGCCGACAACGCATCATGCTGGGGAAATAAAATCAATGTGGCTGTGAATCCTAGGAGTGCTCCTGATGGCTCGGAAGTGGAGCCTGCTTGTTCATATTTTGCGTGCATGCTGCTTGCACGAAGGAGGCACCCATCTAAAAGTGTTCAGTAACATGAGCAGCAGTTGTGGAATGGATTAATTGTTGTTACCAGAACCGCTGTAGCCCTGTCAATTCAAATATGGCTGATGCTGGTTCAGGACATGACTACATGGATTAACAATGTTAAAGCTGAGAGTGCACCGGACATAATGATTATAGTGATGTGCCCAGAACCATTTTGGTATTAAAAACTACCGGAGTAAACATCATGACTGGGACCATGAGACAACTAAAGATATGTCATGATGGCGGCACTTTTAGCTATATGTTTGATGGGAAATTGAAGTCCTGTTTCACTCACGAGTACTATGATTAAAAACAATGAAAGAAACTTGTTTAAACACCTGTGTTTAAATGTCCTTTGACTACTGGCATTTGAGAAAGGCAGGTTGCCGAAACACGTCATGCTGAGGAAATTAAATCAATGTGGCTGTGAATCCTATGAGTGCTCCTGATGGCTCGGAAGTGGAGTCTGCTTGTTGTTCATATATATCCGGTATAAGTAATCTAATGTAGTGTTACTGTAATAAAGTACCTTTATTTTTTTTATACTGTGTGACTATTGTGGTAGTGCATAAGCTTTGCATGTCTCCTACATAAGTCTTGGCTGCTCATCCACAGCTACCTCTAGAGAGCCCTGGCTACCTAGACACAGTCTTCATTCACTAATAGGGGTTGCAGGGGCCTGGTATAAGGTGCCAATACCATAGGTGCTCACCACACACCAGGGCAGCTTCCTACAGGCAGGCATCCCAGTATCTTATTTGGTGAGACACACTGCCCAGATCTGGTAAAAGGTGGTGAAGACTGTATTAAGATGGGTCCCCTTTGACAGGAAATTACCTATTACCCTTTCGCTCTATAGAACATGACTTGTCCATGGCAAGGTGGAGGGAAGGCGGATGCCTAGTGGTGGGCGATTCCAACCTGTTTGAGGTCTTCATCATATTTCCAGAAGCACAAGATACATTCGATGTAGGGCAGGATCATTTTCTGCAATACGTTAAGTTGGAAAACGCTGCAAAAGAGATAAGGCACATGCACCCAGCGGCCCCTTCACCCTCATTGACGTTGGGGGGCTGTTTAATTGGGGAGAGGGTCAGCACCTCATTACTTTATTCTACAAAGCATTACAGGGAAACATGACTAAAAGCCCATACAAGGTGAGGACAGCCTGGGAGCTCGATCTTGGGGATCCCATTGAGGATTCAGACTGGGGACATACATGCAGCCTGGTGAAAAAGGTAGCTCCATCCCAGTTGAATAAGATTGACCCTGCTAGGACAGCCCAGTGTGCACATTGTGGGAAGGATAATACCACGTTTCTACATCTAGCATGACGGTGCATAAGAATATAGAAATTCTGGGTGGTGGTTGTCCCCACATTGAGGATCCTACGGGGATTACACTCCCCATGACACCCACAGCATGCTTACTGGGTATGATGGCGAGGCCCAGGGGACACAGGATCTCGTATAGACTCCTGCCGCTGGCTCAGATGTGGACTCCGACCTGGAAACCCTGGGGACAGGATGATATGCAGAGTATTATTGTTTGCCAAAAATGCTATAAGCAAGTGCAGCTCTGAGTTATGTGCATCCATGTTCCAATTACTGACAGTGTGTCCAGAGTTTTTCACTCTGGTGACATCCTAGTTTAAATCTATCTGAGATATGTGAGCTGGTACCTACACTTATTGCCATGCACTGTATGTTGTGTTTGTTTTTATGCACAAAATGCTAAAATAAAGGTTTTAAAAAAAAGTTGCTGAGGAACCCGTGTCCACACTGGGCTTCTTTAGGAGTGGCAGAAGGGGTGCCTGTTTCCAGAGAGCAGGAAAAATACCAGATTTCAGGGAGTCATTCCAAATCATATTAAGAGAGGAGTTACCAGTAACCAGTCTGAAGATAACCATTCCCAGAAACATTCTCACTTTTCTTTGTATTTTCGGAGGACCCATCCATAGAATCGCCTCTATCCTTTCATGTGACACTTTTCTTATTCCTTTTAAAATGATATTTCCCATATATTGAGCTTCTTTTCGACAGTACTGCAACTTGCTCAGGGACACTATGGCCCTCATTATGACCTTGGCGGTCTTTTTGACCGCCAGAGTGAATGTGGCAAGTATCACCGCCAACAGGCTGGTGGTGTTTACCGCCACATTATGAGTGTGGCGGGTTGGCCACTGCCAACCCACCACATCTCCACTCATACCGCCATGGCGGTATGAACCACCGGGCTGGAGGTGTACATCTCCAACCTGGCAGTCCACAGCAGACCGCGGGCGGCCTTATGAGCCGGCCTACCACCATGGTTTCCGCAGCAGTAGCCGCGCCACAAAAACAATGGCGGTAGGACTACTGGTGACAGGGAATTCCTTCCCTGTCACCGGTAGACGGCTCCCCCATCCCCAGCAAGCACATGACCCCCCCATACACATAGCGCCCCTCATACTGTCACAGCACCCCAATCCACCTCCCCGCATACATGCACACATACACCCACACGCACCACGCATACACCCATTCACTTGCACTCATCCATGCGCGCATTCAGGCACGCATACATCCATACACATACTCACACGCATACACACTGACATGCAGACACGCACTCACTTCAACATTCATACACACACTCACTCATGCATACGACCACGCATACACCACAAATCTCAGTCACATTCACACACACATTCAGACACACACGCAGACACTGTACACTCACACACATCTCCCGCCCCCTCTCCTGTTGGACGCCTTACTTACCTTGTCCAGCAGGGAGGTCGTCCGGCAGGGAACGGGAAGGGGCACCACCACCGTCGGCAGCGCCCCACCAGCAGGACACCTCCAGGCTGTATTTATGGTCTTAATACGGCTGGCGACATCCTACAGGCGGGGCAGTGCAGGTGGTAGCACCGCCAGGCGCCATCACCCACCAGCATGGCTACTGCCGGATAGCTGCCCTAAATGTGTCAGAAATCCATCAGGAACCATATTATGGTGGTCTTCTGGCGCCCGTGGCTTGGCGGTCTCGGTTAGAGACTGCCAAAGTCATAACGAGGGCCTATATGTCAATTTTCAGCCAAATCATTTAAAAGAGCAAGCAGGTCATCAATGTATTGCACAAGAACTGATTCACATTTTAAGATTTGATCTAATTAAAGATTGACGGTCTCTCAGTACACGCTTGTGAGACTCAACACTATACTAAGATTCACTCTTGAAATATAAATGGGTTAGGAACTGCCTATCCTCATGCAATGGAATTGAGAAGAAAGCCTGACAAAAATCCACAACAGTGAACCATTCTGCTGTGCACACAATTTGATAAAGAAAGATGTCTGGATTCTATACCACTTTAACCTTTCATAAACACTGCCCTATCCTATACTTGCCATTAGGCTTTCGTAGTCCCATAATCGGTGAGTTGCATGGCTTCCCAATTATTTCTCTCAGAATTCCTTTTTGTAACATGTCTTCAGTGATCGGTGTTATCCCTGCCACTATTTCTGGGATCATGTGATATGGTGGTGTTCTTGGGAAAACTGCATTAGGCTTGACACTTATTTGGACTGGTTCTACACCTCTTATTAGTCCAATATATTTTCCTGCAAAATCAAATACTTTTGGATTTACAACTTCTTTCATTTCAGGGGGTAATTTGTGTACTGCTGTAATTGGGTAGAGCTCTACAGCATCTTGTGAGGTCATTTTTTTGCACCGTTTTTGCCCCCGCTCCTGTCTCCTAGCTGTCCTCTCCTCCCCCCACTTCATGGCGGCTGCTGTGCGACCGCGTTGATGCCATGCCTAAGGCAAGCCTGTCTGCACCCAGACCACGGCAAGCGCCAGAACCCTTGGTTCTCGCCCCCCTCCACTGCGATGCCACCACCCTCCATGCCTTTAACACCAGCCGCTCATCTACCTGTCATCAAGCCACCCCGCAGCTCACCCGCGGATCCATCTCCTGCCGGACCTACTCCTTCAAAAGCCTCCACGCCAATGCCCCCCACCCCACCAAGGCAGGACGCAATCATCTCAGATGCATCCTACTCACCACCCACTCCGTCCACAAACACACCATCAAACTTTGGAATCTACTCGACTCAGCTTCCCCAGACGTCACCTTCCTGACCGAGACCTGGATGAACCCCTCCTCAGGTCCCGACATCGCCATAGCCATCCTGGACGGCTATAAGATCACCCGCAGGGACTGCACCAACAGACCAGGAGGAGGCATCGCCATCGTCCACAAGAATACCCTCAGAATCACGACCAGCACCAAAGACACCCTCAGCACTGCCGAACACCTTCACTTCTAGATCCACACCGACCCAAACACCACCCCTCAGAGGGACCCTCGTCTACAGACCCCCCCCAGATCCCCGACAGCAGTTCAGCGACTCCATCACCAATGTCATCAGCATGCAAGCTCTCGCATCCACAGACTACATACTCCTCGGGGACTTGAACTTCCACCTTGAGAACACCAGCGACAGCAACTCTATCACCCTGCTCGAAAACCTCGGTCTCAAGCAGCTCATCACAACACCCACCAACTCCGCAGGACACACGCTCAACCCCATTATTTTCACCAGCAAACACGTGTCCTTCAGCCACACCACCAAACTCCACTTGTCTGACCACTGCTGCATCCACTTCTCCTTCGAGTAACCCACAACACACCATCACCCGCAACAGATTCCCCACCGCAGATGGAACAAGGTCACCGAAGACCAACTGATCACTTCCCTCTCCCGGAACCCACCTATCGACACCGCTGACACTGACACAGCAGCCCGCAACCTTAGGCAATGGATCGACAACTGTGCCAACACTCGCCCGATCAAGAAACCTTCTAACAGATGCACCGACAGAAAGGCCTTCTGGTTCATCGCCGACCTCCAAGGTTCCAAGCAAACATGCGTAAGACTCGAGAAGAAGTGGCACCAAGATCAGACACCGGACAACCACACAGCCTTTAAGAACGCCATCTACAGACACTACCAACTCATCCGAACCGACAAGAGAACCGCCTTCAAAGAACGCATTGACAACAACACACACAGCTACAAGGAGCTCTTCAACATTGTGAAGGAGTCCTCCAACTGTGCCTCCAACGTCAACGACATCCCGCCATCACAAGACCTCTGCGACTCCCTAGCCACCTTCTTCTGCCGCAATGTCGCAGACATCCATGACAGCTTCAAGACACAGACCCCCCTGTCAACCACTGACAGCACAGACTCACCACCCACAAGCCCCCTGCTCTTATGGATCCATATCAACGACAACAACACCATCTGAACACCATCCACTCTGGCTCACTATCCGACCCCTGCCCTCACCACATCTTCAAAAAAGCAAGCTCCATCATCGCACCCCAACTCCGGAAGATCATCAACTGTTCCTTCGAGACCGCCACCTTCCCGGAGAGCTGGAAACATGCTGAGATCACCTCCCTCCTCAAGAAAACCAAGGCGGACCCAAGGGACCTCAAGAACTTCCGGCCCATCTCCCTGCTCCCCTTCCCGGCAAAAGTCATAGAGAAATTGTCAACAAACAAATGACCCATTTCCTTGAGGAGAACAACACTCTGGACCCATCCCAATCCAGATTCCGCACCAACCACAGCACCAAAACCACCCTCATCGCCGCCACCGAAGATATCAGGACCATACTTGACAACCGCAAAACCGTGGCCCTCATCCTCCTGGACCTCTCAGCCGCGTTCAACACTATCTGCCACCACACCCTGCGCACACGCCTCAACGACGCAGAGATCCACGACAGAGCCCTGGACTGGATCACCTCCTTCCTCATCGGCAGAACTCAGAGAGTCCGCCTCCCTCCATTCTGCTCTAAAGCCACCAAAATCATCTGCGGCGTACCCCAGGGATTGTCCCTCAGCCCGACCCTCTTTAACGTCTACATGGTTCCGCTTGCAAACATCGCCTGATCTCATAACCTCAACATCGTCTCATTTGCGGATGACACCCAGCTGATCCTCTCCCTCACCAAGGACCCCGCCATAGCCAAAACCAACCTCCACAAAGGAGTGAAGGCCATCGCCGAATAGATGAAGAACAGCTGCCTGAAACTGAATTCCGACAAAACTGAGGTCCTCATCTTCGGCTCCACCCCCTCCGCACGGGACGACTCCTGGTGGCCTGCCACACTGAGAACCGCACCGACACCCTCCGACCACGCACACAACCTGGTATTCATCCTGGACTCATCACTATCAGTGACCCAGCAAGTCAACGCTATCTCTTCCATCTGCTTCAGCACCCTCCGCATGCTTCGCAAGATCTACAAATGGATCCCCACTAAAACCAGAAGGACGGTCACCCAGGCCCCTGTAAGACGCAAACTGGATTACGGCAATGCCCTCTACACAGGAACCACGGCCAAGCTCCAGAAAAGACTGCAATGCTGCCAGAACGCCTCAGCACGCCTCATCCTGTACATCTCCCGCCATTGCCACATCACAGCCCACCCGAGAGACCTACACTGGCTCACAGTCAACAAGAGAATCACGTTCAAACTCGTCACCCACGCTTACAGGGCACTGCACAACACTGGGCCAGAAAACCTCGGCAGAAGGCTCTCATTCTACACCCCGACAGCTTCGCTCCACCGACCTTGCCCTTGCCACCGTCCCACGCATCCACAGAACGACTGCCGGTGGCAGATCGTTCTCCCACCTCGCCACCAAGATGCAGAACACTCTTCCCACCCACCTGCAACAGACACAAGACCTACTTACCTTCGGGAGACACCTCAAGACATGGCTGTTCGAGCAGTAGCAGCCCCCCCCCCCAACGCCTTGAGACCCTCACGGGTGAGAAGTATGCTTTACAAATACCCTGATTGATTGATTTATTGATTGAATTTAAACTCAACATCTTTATAATGCATCTGGAACTCAACCCCATTATGAGTACAATAGATTCTGCACTTTAACTTACACAACAGGTCACGTTCCAACAGATTTACAGGACTCGAATCACATTCAATAAACTGGTGATTTTCTTCAACATAACCTATTTTTGCAGGTACCTCCTTTGAGACTAGATTTGTGATGTAATCTTTTTGTAACACCTACAACTTGGATCTTCTTTCCCGAAAAGGGTAACTCTGGGACTTCTGTTGTTCTAACAGTAGAACAGGTAGCACTGGTGTCAATCAGGTATGACACTTGGTGGTTGTTAGAAATCGGGTCTTTGGTTGGCAGCCAGGTTAACCCCTGTCCAAGCAAGGACCCTCACTCTAGTCAGGGCAAAGAAGAAACATACCTGATTAACCCCCACTCACCCCCTTGGTAGGTTGGCACGAGCAGGCAGGCTTAACTCAAAAGCAATGTGTAAAGTATTTGTACCAACACACACAGTAATACAGTGAAAAAACTACAAAATGGACACCACACCAGTTTAGAAAAAAGGCACTATTTATCTAAATCAAACCAGACCAAAATGGCAAAAATCCAACATACATAAGTCAAGTTATGAATTTTGAAAAGAATAAGGCCCTCATTACAACCCTGGCGGTAAATGGCGCCTAACGCTGTGCTGACTGCCGCCAAGATACTGTGACCGCGGCGGTATTCCGCTAGGGGTATTATGACCCACACTGAGAAATGCGCCACTATACAGACACCCACACAAGTCGGCCAGACCAAAGGTCAGTGATAAATTGGCGGTACCGAAACCCACACCTTTACGCCAACAGGAATACGCCCACAGTATCGGGACCCACGAATCACCGTAGCGGTCTTTCAACCGCGGTAAACCATTGGCAGTACACACCGCTGTGCTCAAAATACACACACACTTAGAAAACTACACAAAATTGGACAATTCAAACTACACACACCTGATACAAATACACCCACCACACCCACACACCCAATCCAATATAAAACACACACACACATTACCCACAACCTTTTCCATGAAAAAAAAAGATTGCCAACAGAGAGAGAAACAAGCCAGGAGCACCCACTCAATCTGAGCCACAGAACACCATCACCCATACACCATCCACACACCTCACACCACACACTACAACACATCACCCCACACATCCTCACACATATCACTCACACCACATCCATGGCACCCTAAAGACACCCCAGGTTTTCAGAGGAGGAGTAAGGGTCATGGTGGAGGAAGTCACCCGGGTAGAGCCACAGCTGTTCGGATCACAGGTGCATCAGATGTCCATTGCTAGGAGGATGGAGTTATGGCGGAAGATTGTGGACAGGGTCAACGCCGTGGGACAGCACCCAAGCACAAGGGATGACATCAGGAAGAGGTAGAACGACCTACGGGGGAAGGTGTGTTCCGTGGTTGCAGGACACCAGGTAGCCGTACAGAGGACTGGAGGTGGACCCCCACCTCCTCCCCCACAACTAACAACATGGGAGGAGCAAGTCTTGGCAATAATGCATCCTGAGGGCCTCGCAGGAGTAGCAGGAGGGCTGGACTCTGGTAAGTCAAATCATTACTACTATATCCCCCACCCTACCTGCATGCCGTCACAAACTCCTACCCCTACACTCACCCCCATCCCTCCACCACCTCACATATACCCCACCATCACAACCCACCCATCCCAAAACCAAGCTCTGCATGTAACACCAATCCATGGACCCCCATCACAGACCTGCATGGACACCCATCACCACAGCATGCCCATTAGAGAAAATCACCTAGCCCACAAAATCACCACACACACACAAGCCTAAGCTGCCAGGGCTATCCCAATCATACAGGGAAACAAACCCATGCACAAGATGGCACACGCAGATACAATAACACTGCATTTTCACCCCCACAGGACCCCTACTCAACGTCACAGGAGAGGAGTTGCCACCAACATCCAATCCCCCCCCCCCCCCCAGAGGAGACCCACAGTGATGACAGCAGCTCTGCAAGCCGGGATCACGATGACCAACCTGGCCCATAAGGGACCTCTGGACAGTCAGGTACCCAGACACAGTCCCAACCCACCACAGAGCCTCCCCCTCAGGAAACACCAGCACAGCACCCACCCAGCGGGCCCATGCCACTGTCTCCAGGACACGTCAGTCAGCAGTGTGTCCACCACTACAGGGACCCCAGGCAACCCCACAAACACAGGACGATCATGGACCTGGAGTAAGTGGCAGTGGGCACACGGTTCAGGGGACAGAGGCACAGGACAACAGGGAAACTGGGAGGACTGCTGTGCGACAGGGGGAGGACAGGCCCAGGAAACCCATTCTCCAGGAGGCACTCTCCAACATCCTGGGAGCATACCACCATTCCCAGGAGACCATGGACCAGATACTGTACAAGTTGCAAGAGACCCAGTGGCTGCAGGAGGGACAGTACCGTTGGATCAGGGAGGACCTAAAAAACATCTACACCATCCTGGTCACCATTGCAAGGGTGCTGGCAGACATGGGCAAGACCATGAGGGAGGCAGTGGCACACCAATGGGCCCCTGACACTAGCCACACCGAAGAACAGCCCTCCACCTCTGCCAGCGCTAGTGGACAGGAGGCACCACCACAGGACCAACAGGCCACCAGCACCCCACCCCCTGCAGAAAGAGAACCACCCCGCAAACGGTCCCTGCGATCCAGACAGAAGCCATAAAGCATTGCCAAGACCCCCGCCAGGAAATAAGACTCTCCTGATTGTCACCCTTCTGTCCCCCTCTGCCACCCTGTCCCCCTTGAACTGACATTACTCCCGTTCCTGTGCCCCATTGGACAATGCACCTGTAATACAAAGAGACTGGACTCTAACTGCACATTCCTCCATCACCCCAGTCCATTGCACATACCCCTCTATATATGAGCACTTAAATAAACACTCTTGGAACACATACTAATCTTGAGTCTGTCAAACGATTGAATCATGTATTAGTACAACAGTCTGAAAAAATTGCAAGTAATATATACAGTCATTTATACATTGGTATGACCTTTAGTGGGCAGTAGTTAACATACCAGGAGCCAGAGTTGGCCACAGAGATCTGAAAACAGAGATGCCAAAGGGTATAGTAAGTGGCCATAGACATAGGGAAATCAGGCTGCCATGTACAATGTCCAACAGAAAACTGAAATGTAAAGTGAAGTTACAGTGTCTTACCTGTGTGTCACTGGAAGTACTACTGTATTATATTACTTCTGTTGTCCACATCATCTTCCTCTGCCTCCTCTTCCTCACTGTCCACATGCTCCACCGCCGCCACAAGACCATCTCTAGGCTCATCCTTCTGCAGGAAAGGCACCTGGCGTCTCAAGGCCAGGTTGTGCAACATGCAACTATGATCTGGCACACCTTCTTGGGGGAGTAGTAAAGGGAGACACCTGTCAGATGGAGGCACCAGAACCTGGCCTTCAGGAGGCCAAAGGTCCCTTCAATGATCCTCCTTGTTCGCCCATGTGCCTCATTGTAGCATTCCTCTGCCCTTGTCCTGGCATTGCTCACTGGGGTCAGTAGCCATGAGAGGTTGGGGTAACCAGAATCACCTGCAAATATCGAGGGATACCTGTTAGACACACACTAACCCTTAGGGACAACCACATACCTAGACACACACTTATACTGGGTGGTGACCTTGGGCTCACCTATTAGCCACACCCAGTGCCTCTGGAGTTGGCCCATCACATATGGGATTGTGGCAGTGGGTATAGCGATATGGAGTAAGACGATACTCAGTTGGAAGGGTGAATAAACGTGGTTTTATTGTGGTGTACTTATAATGTATAATAGTCAATGTCTATGGTCTTTCTGGCTGGTGACCTCTGCTGTTCTCTTCTCCCTCAGGGTTCCTGGTGACTGGATATGGTTCCCCAGCGGTGTTTTTCAGGAAGACCCGAAAAAGAGGAACGGAAGACCGGTAAGCAGAGGTTTTGTGAACTAAGTGGTATTCTTTCTCGTGAGGAGAGGGTGTTGAGAGAGAGAGAGAGAGAGAGTACGACTGGGGTGAATAGAGTATGAGTGTCCTCTCCCAAGGGAAAGAAATAAAGGAAGTAGGAATGAATATGCAGAGGCTAGGGAGTCCAGTGATTACACCTCTGTGGGTTTTAGTCTCCTATCTCTTCTATATACAATAGACTTGCTCTGTCTCTGTGCTCAGTGGTTGTGATTTTTGCGACCTTCTCCCTTTTCAAACTCCCACCTTCCTCCCCCCCCTCCCTCTACTCGTCTCCACCACCCTCCTCCCTTCCCACCATATAACAAAATTTGTCCTTTAGGCAGGATCGTACCTGCTTCAGCCACGTCCCACCAGGGACGTGGCGGTATTCAGGTTTCTTGGGACTGTCCTGTCCCGTAGAAGGGTTGTCCCGACCTTTACTCTGCTGTTTCTCCCCAAAATATGGGTCGTGGGTCACCCTTTCACCTCCGCTGTCTTGTTTTCCTCTCTGCTTGAGCTCTCTTCCTTCGGCGTATTCTGATCGATCCGTGCACGCCGCGCGCAGTCCTTCCTTTATGTTTACGCTTTCTGGAACCCGGATATCCAGGTTCCCGGCTCCGGCGATTTTGTCCTCCTCACATCCTCTCACAGGTATGTTTTCGGGAATCCGGATGGCCGGATTCCCTTGAATTCGGTTTCACAGAGATCTTCGGGGCGTCGTTCCGCTCCCGGTTCGGTGTGAGATGTAGCAGGGAAGTCCTTATCCCGGCTACACATCCCTTCCTAAGGGCGGGACTGATACAGTTCTCATGGACCAGGAAACCGGGACAAATAGTCTGTAGTACATTGGAGATCACCCAGAATGTGTCGGACCTGAAAAGAAAAGGGTTGGAGTTCCATAAACCACCTGAGGATGTGTGAGTTGGTGTTCTTGTTGGAGTCCAACCAAGTTAGAGGTGCATGGTCTGTATACAAAATAAAGGGATGTCCTAAGAGATAGTAGTGCAGGTTCTCAATAGCCCACTTGATAGCGAGACACTCCCTCTCGATTATTGGATAATGCCGTTCTCTAGCCAACAACTTCCTACTAATGAATACAATGGGATGGTTATGACCATCCTCGTCCGGTTGAGACAATACTGCTCCTAACCCAATGTCTGAGGAATCAGTTTGAATGTGAAAGACTTTAGTAAAGTCGGGACACCTTAAGACTGGTTCAGTAGTGAGGCAGTTTTTTAGGTGTTGAAAACTAGATAGTTGGTCTGCTGTTAGGGTTGATATTTTGGATGGTTGTTTTTTTTGTAATAGGTCTGTAAGGGGTGCTGCTAAGGTGGAATACCTGGGTATGAACCGTCGGTAATAACCTATTAATCCCATAAAGGAACGGAGCTCCTTCTTTGTTGTTGGGATGGGTACCTGTTGGATGGCCTCTACTTTATTTTTCTGAGGTCGTAGCTGCCCCTTCCCTATGAAATACCCGAGGTATGCGATGTGATCATGGGCCGGATGGCACTTCTTTGGATTAGCTGTGAGGCCTGCCGCGTGTAGAACATGGAAAACACGGTTTAGATGGTCAAGATGGTCTTCCCACGTTTCGCTAAAGACCACTATGTCATCGAGGTAGGCGGCGGCACACTTTTGGAGAGGTCGTAAGAGATGGTCCATTAACCTTTGAAAGGTAGCCGGAGCACCATGTAGGCCAAACGGGAGTACCATAAACTGGTGAAGCCCTGAGGGTGTGGAGAAGGCTGTCTTTTCCCAGTCTGATGGAGCTAGAGGGATTTACCAATATCCCTTTGTTAGGTCAAGAGTCGACATATACCGGGCCTTGCCTAACCTCTCGAGCAGATCGTCAACTTGGGGAATGGGGTATGTATCAAAAAGGGAGATGGCATTCAATCGGCGAAAGTCAATATAGAAACTGATAGAACCATCCGGTTTCGGCACTAGCACGACGGGGGAACACCAAGGGCTGACAGATGGTTCTATTACTTTCATTTTCAGCATGATCTGTAATTCCTGCTCAATTAGATGTCGGCGGGCCTCTGGGATACGTAGGGTCGTAATCGTACTATTTGACCCTCCGGGGTTCTAATATGATGTTGGATCAAATTTGTTTTACTGGGTTTTCCTGAAAAGAAGCTGTTATGTTGAGCCAAGAGGTCCTCTAGCTGTCTTTGTTGGTGTTCTGTGATATCTGGATTAATTTGAGGCTGTTCTGAGGATGTATCCGGGTTGGTGGGGCATAATTCAATATCTAAAGATTTTTTGGGTTTTATCAGAAAACCTGTAGCTATAGGGTTTATGGATATAGTGGGTTCTTCCCACTTTTTTTTGTAAATTGATATGATAGATTTGTACTCGTTTTGGATTCTTTGATAATTCCACGAGGTAAGTAACGGGAGACCGGTTTTAATACTGTATAGGGACCCTGCCATTTGGCTAGTAGTTTATTGTCAGAACTGGGGCGTAATAGGAGAACTTTATTGTTGGGTTGGAGATGCCTTGTTTTTGTACCCTGGTCATAATACTTTTTTTGTTTGCTCTGGGCTTTCTCCATATGACTGCGCACGTCTTCCCATACTGTCTGCAGTTGGGATTTAAGTTTGTGTACATAGTCTAATAGGGGTTTTTCGCTTTCTTCCTCTTCTTCCCATATCTCAGCCGCCATATCTAATAAACTGTGGGGTTGTCGTCCAAAGACGAGTTCGAAGGGGCTATGTCCGGTAGAGGCCTGTTCATGGGACCTTATGGCGTAGAGAACCAGTGGGAGCTTTCGGTCCCAGTCTCGCCCTGATTCTGAGACAGTTTTTTTCAATAAGCCTTTATCGTGTGATTGTACCTTTCAACTAGGCCATCCGTTTGGGGATGATATACAGAGGTTTTGAGCTGTTTGACTCCTAAAGTCTTACAGATATGTGCCATCAAGGACGACATGAAAGGTGTACCTTGATCAGTTAAGATTTCATTGGGAAATCTGACCCTGGCAAGGAAGCCAATCATGGCTTGGGCTACATTTCTGGTTGTCATGCTAGTGAGAGGTATGGCCTCTGGATACCTAGTGGCATAATCAACGAGAACTAAAATGTATGTGTGTCCTTTTGTGGATGGGAGGAGGGGGCCTACCAAGTCCATTCCAGTTCTAGAAAAGGGGACGTCTATTATTGGTAAGGGTTGCAAGGGTGCTTTTCTCTGGGGTACTGGGTCTACTAATTGGCATCTGGGACATTGGGTACAATACCGTCGGATATGTGCATACACTCCCGGCCAATAAAACCGACGTAACAAATATTCCTCCTTTTTCTCTCTACCATAATGTCCCCCTCCCGGTTGGTTGTGAGCAAGAAAGAGCACTTGTGTACGGTAGGTTTCGAGTACCACTAATTGTCTTATCTCCCTATTATCACGTCTGATGACTCGGTTCAGGAGGTTTTTGTATATAAGGAAATATGGACCCACCTTGTTGGTGTTTTCTGTTTGAGCTGTTTTCCATGCATTTAGGAGAGATGGGTCCTCCCGTTGACTGGCCCGGAAGGAGGATAAGGAAGGTGGAATAGTACCCAAGACCTTCCCTAGGTTCTCTTCCTTCTCTTGTGTCCAATAGAACTGTTTTACGCGCCTCTTCTCCCGTTTAGAAGGTCTATAATGGAGAGGTTCACTCTCTATAGGGATACCTGAAAAGGGAGCTTCGGCCCACCAAGAGTCTGATTGGATTCTGGAATTTACTCTCTGTAACACCTCAGGAAAGCGTATATAGTCTGTCCCTAAGATACATTCTTCGACCAAGCAGTCCAAAACCCCCATAGGAATCAGGTCCTGTCTCCCTTCCCACTCAAACCGAACGGAGGTCAGGGGATATTTTCTTTTATCCCCAAAGATACAACATATGGAAACCCATTGTGGTGACTGTTGTCCAGGCAGGTCTATCACATCGGTTCGGATGACGGACTGACTACATCCCGAATCTACCAGGGCTGTAATGGATTTTCCGTTGACTCTTATCTCCTGCATGTACCTGGGGTTACCTCCCCCTGTGCATAGGACTCTTCCCCTAGTGATCCCTATTTCCATAGGTTCAATTTTATCCTCCTTGCGAGGGCATATCCGTGCTATATGTCCCCACTCGCCACAACTGTAGCATTGAGGTTGCTGCATAGGCGGTTTTTCACCTGCTCTGGGTAACGCCGTGTCCTTTGTGGATTTCCGGGGAAAGGACTGAGCAGATACTGGCTGCAGTCGGGTTGAAGGACTTTCCGTTTTAGGGGTTCCACTCTTAAACTCAGTCGACCTATGATAGGCACAGGCTAAGTCTACAGCCATAGTTGTATCAACATTAGGGTGCTGTCGGATCCAGCTACGGGTGAGAGGGGGAAGGGATTCCAGATATTGTTCCAAGATCACTGCTTTTATAACGTCTTCCCTCTCTGTTCCTATGGGGCCTAGCCATTTGAGTCCTAGATCCTTTACTTTATAATATAATGTCCAGGGGTCATCAGTAGCGCCCCATTTTATTTTCCGGAATCGCAGGCGGTAGTACTCCGCGTCGTGTCCTACCCGCTCCAGGATACTCTTTTTGATGTCTTTATATGGGGTTGTTCCATCCGGATTAGCTGCCTGATATGCAGTTTGTAAGATACCCGTTAATAATGAGGCTACATATTGACCCCATCGTTCTTCGGGCCATTGGGCGGAGGAGGCCACTCTTTCAAAGTTTGTAAAGAATGCATCGGGGTCCTCCCCCTCTTGATATTTTTGGAGGACCGAGCTAGGTACATTAGGGTGGACCTTACTAGCAGCAATGGTGTCCGTTAACTTTTGTATGGCCGTTTCATGCACCAGCTGATTGTTTGCCATGATGGTGGCCTGACTTTTTAATGCATTCTGGAGGGCCTCCCTATCTTCCTTGGCTTCTCTTTGTTGGGCCTCCCGTACCAATTGAAGATGGCATTGACCTTCTGCCAATTGCTGAATCATATCTTCCAAAGTGGGTTTCCCTTCCATTTTATCCTCCTTGATCTGTCTTCTGTCGCTAATTCCTCATCCCACTTCTGACACCACTGTGGCAGTGGGTATAGCGATATGGAGTAAGACGATACTCAGTTGGAAGGCTGAATAAACATCGTTTTTATTATGGTGTACTTATAATGTATAATAGTCAATGTCTGTGGTCTTTCTGGCTGGTGACCTCCGCTGTTTTCTTCTCCCTCAGGGTTCCTGGTGACTGGAGATGGTTCCCCAGCGGTGTTTTTCAGGAAGACCGGAAAAAGAGGAACAAAAGACCGGTAAGTAGAGGTTTTGTGAACTAAGTGGTATTCTTTCTCGTGAGGAGAGGGTGTTGAGAGAGCGAGAGAGAGTACGACTGGGGTGAATAGAGTATGAGTGTCCTCTCCCAAGGGAAAGAAATAAAGGAAGTAGGAATGAATATGCAGGGGCTAGGGAGTCCAGTGATTACACCTCTGTGGGTTTTAGTCTCATATCTCTTCTATATACAATAGACTTGCTCTGTCTCTGTGCTCAGTGGTTGTGATTTTTGTGATCTTCTCCCTTTTCAGACTCCCACCATCCTCCCCCCTCCCTCTACTCGTCTCTACCACCCTCCTCCCTTCCCACCATATAACAAAATTTGTCCTTTAGGCAGGACCGTACCTGCTTCAGCCACGTCCCTCCAGGGACGTGGCGGTATTCAGGTTTCTTGGGACTGTCCTGTCCCGTAGAAGGGTCGTCCCGACCTTTACTCTGCTGTTTCTCCCCAAAATATGGGTCGTGGGTCACCCTTTCACCTCCGCTGTCTTGTTTTCCTCTCTGCTTGAGCTCTCTTCCTTCGGCGTCTTCTGATCGATCCGTGCGAACCGCGCGTAGTCCTTCCTTTATGTTTGCGCTTTCTGGAACCCGGATATCCGGGTTCCCGGCTCCTGCGATTTTGTCGTCCTCCTCCTCACATCCTCTCAAAGGTACGTTTTCGGGAATCCGGATGGCCGGATTCCCAATTCCCTTGAATTCAGTCTCACAGAGATCTTCGGGCGTGGTTCCGCTCCCGATTCGGTGTGAGATGTAGCCGGGAAGTCCCTCTCCCAGCTACAGGGATGCTGCTATTCCTCAAGATGAAGGCGTCATGCAGTGCCAGGAAACTTGGCATTCACATGGGAGATGTACTGGTCCGCCAAACACATCATCTGCACATTCATAGAGTGATAGCTTTTTCTATTCCTGAACACTTGTTTGTTTCTCTGGGGTGGGGCAAATGCCACATGTCTACCATCTATGGCACCAATGATGTTGGGGATATGTCCCAGGGCATAAAAGTCAGCTTTCACTGTGGCTAAATCCTCCACCTGGGGGAATACAATGTAGCTGCGCATGTGTTTCAGCAGGGCTTTCAACACTCTGGTCAACACGTTTCAGAACATTGTCTGTGACATCCCTGATGCCATGGCCACTGTTGTTTGGAAGGATCCACTTGCCAGGAAATGGAGTACTGACAGGACCTGCACTAGAGGGGGGATACCTGTGGGCTGGCGTGTAGCTGACATCAGGTCTGGCTCCAATTGGGCACACAGTTCTAGGATTGTGGCCCGATCAAGTCTGTAGGTTAGGATAACGTGTCTGTCCTCCATTGTCGCAAGGTCCACCAGGGGTCTGTACACTGGAGGATGTCGCCATCTCATATTCATCCTCAGTGGCAAAAGCCTATGGAGGAAAACGGTGAGCAGAGGGTCATATTCACACATCAATTGAAATAATGATGCATTTTTTACTTTACAGAACCTGTATGTGAATCTGAGAGTCAGTTGCTGTGCCCATGTCTGCTGTGACGCAGTTAGGTGCCATGGCCTGTGGCCCCCCTGAAATGAGGTGCCATGATCTGTGAGGTGGGACAAATGGAAATGAAGTAATTCTGCTGGCGTTGTGTGCCGTTGCAGTAGGCGGTCTATGACCGCCGCACAACTTCGTATTGGTTATCATTGGGACCTATGGGTTCCGGGAGCCAATGGCGATGTACGCCGGCGGTGACGAAACGCACCGCCACCGACGTGACCCCCATTTTTTATCTGTTCCCTCACTTCCTACCTGACTTTCAACTTGCTGTGACCTGTGTCTGGAAGCTACAATGTCTCATGTGTCTGGGGAAAGGGCCCCTGCCTTCACTGCAGGGGAGTTGGAGAAACTTGTGGATGGGGTCCTACCCCAGTATACGTTACTCTACAGTCCTCCAGACGAACATTCGAGTACACTGTGAGCATGATGCGTGGGCCATGAATGTATGGATTGCTGTGTGTGTAAGCCACATGTAGGGGGTGCTGAGGAGTCCTGGCCAGGGTGATGCATTTATGGTGGTCAATGTATGTGCGTCAGGGGATGGGAGGGATCTGGTGGGCCATGAGTGTGACGGTCAGGACGGTTAACTAATGCCCTTTTCTGCTGTCTTTTCCATGCAGGTCAGAGCCCATCAGAAAAAGGTTGTTTGGCGTGCCATCGCCAAGGAGATGCGGACCCTTGGGGGCTTTGACAGGCGGAGCACCCACTGCCGCAAACGGTGGGAGGACCTGTGCTGCTGGGCAAGGATGATGGCGGAGGCTCAGCTGGGGCTGGCCTCCCAACGAGGAAGGGGTGCCCGTCGTACCCTGACCCCCCTGATGTTCCATATCCTGGCAGTGGCCTATCCGGAGTTGGATGGGTGCTTGAATGCCTCACAGCAGCCACAAGGGGGTGAGTACAGATTCAGAATCATGACTTTGTGCCCGTTAAGGTTTACCTGGGTGGGGGATGTGGGCTGTGGGTGCCCCTAGGCCAGGGCGAACATGACAGGATAGGTCCCTTGTTGTGCAGGCTCTGAACCATTCCATCCCCAATATTGTTAGTGTTCATCTACTACTGGGCAGGGTCCTGTGGGTTTCAGGTGTGCAGCTAATGGCGTTAGTCACCAGCCCATGGGGTACAATGCCTATCTTTAGTAACTGGTAGTGCATGGCCTAGTGCATAGGGCTGCTCCCTGTGAGTTATGTATGCCAATGGTAGTGTTGTTGCTGGCATTGACCAAGTGTATCCTCTGTCTTTCCCCTCCCTTTTTGTTTTGTCACCCAGTCCTTGTGTGCATTAGCATCAACTGGCAGAGGAGCAGAGGCACCGGCGACGGAGGAAGCTGCATCCCACATGGGCCTGGAGGCCGAATCCACCAACGGTGAGGGCACCAGTGGGATGGAGGGCGAGGGGAGCACCACGACGGGGACTGGAGGGGACACCACAGACTGCGACTCCTCCTCCAATGGAAGCTCCCTGGCGGTGGCGGGCACCTCTGTGCCCACCCCAACAACAGGTACAGCAGCCAACCCCCCTACTAGCACTGCCCTCCCAGGAGCCCCTCAGCGTGTTTCCTGTGCCTGCTCACCCAGGAGGGTGGGCATCTCCTTCGCCCCAGGCACCTCAGGCCCTGCCCCAGTCAGCCCTGCTGCCCTCAGTGAGGAGGCTATTGACCTCCTGAGATCCCTCACTGTTGGGCAGTCAACCATACTGAACAGGGTGTCGAGAGGCATTTGCAACAAACAAATGCATACCTGGAGGGCATTCATGCTGGCATGACGGCACAACAGAGAGCATTTCAGGCTCTGGCCTAGGCACTGATGGCAGCCATTGTCCCTGTCTCCAGCCTCCCTCCTCCAACTTCCTCTACCCAGTCCCAATCCCCTCAACCTATCCCAGGCACACCCTCAGACCGGCATTCACCCAAATCAACACACAAAAGTGGCCCAGGCAAACACAAGCACCACACTTCATCTCACAGGCACTCACACAAGCACCATCCCCATTCAGACACACCAACATCCACTGCCTCCACTGTGTCCCCCTCCTCTTCGTCGTCAACCTCCCTCCCAGTAGCGTCTCCACTCACACCTGCATGCACTACATCCCCATCCACTACCTCCATCACCAGCACGCCCATCACTACACACCCCTCACTGGCAGTTACCACCCCCACATCCATGCACACGTCCCATGTGTCCTCTCCCAATGTATCTGTGACCCCTCCCTTCAAAGTACACAAACGCAAGCACCCACCCACCCACCAGCCATCTACCTCACAACAGCATCCAACCCATGCACCTGCACCCAAACTCAGCAGACAGACACCTTCTACAACCACTCCATCTTCCTCCACTTCCAAGCCCTCTCCCTCTTCCCGCCCAGTGTCCCTAAGAAGCTTTTCCTGGCAAACATTGACCTCTTCCCTACCCCTCCCCCGTCCTTCCCCTCAGGCCAGGGTGGCCAGAACCCAGCCCAGCACCTCAGCCACCAAATCGACGTCCGCTGTGGTTCCTGCAGCTATCAAAGGCTCAAAGGGGGCACCCGTCAGCCCAGCCAGTGTGCCACCAAACCCTGCCAAGGCCAAAGCCATTCCGCCAACTGGCAAGGTGAAGAGGGGGAACAGGATCCAGCAAGGGGAAGGAGCCACAACCACCCAGCAAGGCCACCTCAAAGACTCCATCTGCCAAACTCAAGGTCACACCACCATCTGCCAAGGTGAGGAAGGGGCAGAAAAAAACAGCCAAGGCACTTCAGCCATCCAAGGCTGAAGGTGAAGGCCTGGTGTGTACCAGCACAACCACCAGCACCACCACCTGCACCACGGCCAGCACTGCCAGTAGCCGCGCCGCTAACACCGCTACAAGCCCCGCCACCTGCACCGCCACAAGCACCACTACTGTCAGCAGCAGCAGCCCCAGTGGGCAGCTGTCCGAGGCTGCAGGAGAAGAACTGGAGCCTCCCTCCACCACTGGCAGCACCGGCAGCTGCACCACAGCCAGCACCGCCACCTGCACCGCCGCAAGCACCGCCACAAGCACCTCTGACAGTAGCACCACTGGCAGCAGCCCCAGTGGGCAGCCGTCCGAGGCGGCAGGAGAAGGGCTGGAGCCTCCCTCCACCAC
This sequence comes from Pleurodeles waltl, assembly GCF_031143425.1. NCBI lineage: Eukaryota > Metazoa > Chordata > Amphibia > Caudata > Salamandridae > Pleurodeles > Pleurodeles waltl. Next base: position 932,954,190 of record NC_090446.1, on the reverse strand, counting down.
TGGAAGCACCCCCACCAGCCCCGGCACTACCACCAGTTTGCAGCTGTAGCCGTTGCCGGATGGAGTCTAGTCCTGGCTCCATGGACTCTCATGCAACCTGGTCCCTGCAAATCTCATGCCTCAAATACCCAGGTGAGGGACTGTGAACTGCCACATCCCAAGTGTTGCATCACTGGGCACAGAGCCCCCTCCAAAACCAGTGGAAGAAGCCATCCACTCAGCCCCTCCTTGCCAAGATGAAGCACACTGGGCACAAAGCCCCCTCCAGAACCAGAGGAGAAATGCATCCACTCACCCTATCCTTGGCAGGATGAAGAACACTGGGCACAAAGCCCCCTCCAGAACCAGTGGAAGAAGCCATCTACTCAGCCCTTCTTTGCCAGGATGACGCACACTGGGCACAATGCCCCCTCCAGAACCAGTGGAAGAAGCCATCCACTTGAGAGACTGTAGCCGTGCACTCCCCAGGACCAAGCATTGAGCAAACCACCCACTTGAGAGACTGTGGCCTTTCACCCACAGGACCAAGCAGTGGGCAAACCACCCACTAGAGAGACTGTGGCTTTGCACTCCCAAGGACCAAGCAGTGGGCAAACAACCCACTTGACAGACTGTGGCCTTACATCCCCCAGGACCAAGCAGTGAGAAACCCACCCACTTGAGAGACTGTGGCCGTGCACTCCCTAGGACCAAGCAGTGGGCAACCCACCCACTTGAGAGACTGTGACCTTGCACTCCCCAGGACATCGCTGTGGGCATGGAGCCCCCTCCTGGAGCAGTGGCGTTGTCCCATCTTCTGGCTGAGGTGCACCCCCCTTCACCCTCCCCCTGAGGTGCCTGTGTGTTTTCGACCTGATGTCCCTGCAGTGTTCTCTCCATATTGAGGCAGGAGTCAAGTGTGGGCTTGGCCTCTGAGTTTTAGCCCAGTGGCCCCTGGACATTTTGAGTGGCCAATGTACTGCGTTATGTACATATTGTATATTTTAGTAAATACTGTTTAAGCAATTCTTACGTATATCTGACTATTTCTAATATATCACTGATTTGACTCTATTCCTGTCCTTGCGTTCTTCCAGGGGGTTACAGGGTGTAAATGTAATATTGCTGCATGTGTATGGTGTTGTGGGTGAGGGTGAGGGGGTGGCGTGTTGCGTGTGTGTGTGTGTGTGTCACTCTCTTCCCCCCCTCCCTCCTGTGTCTCCTAGGTGCAGTACTCACCGTGGTCGTCGCCGCCGCCGTTGGTACTCCTGGTGGATGAGGAGGTAGACCAGCATGAGGAGGACCTGCAGCTCGTGCTCCATGGCGTCCTGGTTCTTCGTTGAGTGTCGAGAAGTGATTGGTTTCCCTTCGACGTACTGTTCCTGCCATGCTTTTGATGGCGTTGGTACCGCCCCAGAAAAGCTGGCGGATGGGCGGGTTGTGATGGGATGGGCGGTACATTGTCTTTCGCCTGGCTGTTGGCGGTTACCGCTGCGGTGTTTGTTGCTACCGCCGTGGCGGTCAGTGTGTTAAATTGGCTGTTTGTGTTGGCCCTGCGTCATTTCTTCTCTGGTCGGGTTGGCGATGTGTTGTTTTTCTCCCTCGTGAGAGAGCGATGTGTTGATTTCCGGATGGGACACCTCGGATCTGCGCAGGTTCAGGATGATTTTGATGCCCAGTTATGATGCGTGAGAAATCCAGTCGCACAGTGTTAGAAAACCACGCTGCGTGGGGTTTGCATCGTTAGCAGCAGCCACAAGCGGGTGCTGTGCATCGTTTCTCCAGCCGCTATGCGTCGAGCTCTCAGCCGCGATGCAGGTGGCGCGTCGATTTCAGCAGAGTAGCCTGCAGCGCATCATTTATCAGCTGCATTGCAGATGGTGCTTAAAAAAAATTCCTCCGTGGATTTCAGCTCTTGTTCTGCCAACTTCACTTTTCAAGGGCCCAGGGACTGGATATGACACCACTTGGCAGGGCAGGATTCTCAGCAGAGAGTCCATGTGCTGACAGAGGAAGTCTTTGATGGCCCTGAAACTTCAAAACAGGAGGCAAGCTCAGTTCAAGCCCTTGGAGATTCTTCTCAAGTAGGAATGGACAACATAGTCCAGTCTTTGTCCCCTTTCATAGGCAGAAACAGCAACTGCAGGATAGCCCAACAAATCACAGTCACAGGCAAGGGCAGCACTTCAGCCCTTCTCCTTGGCAGAGGTTCCTCTTAAATCCAACAGTGATCTTGAAGAAATCTAAGGTCTGGGGTTTTGGGTCCACCACTTATACCCCTTTCTGCCTTTGAAGTAGGCGAACTTCACTGTAAAACACATCAGTACATGTCCCACCTTTAACATACACTACACCCTACCCATGGGGCTACCTAGGGCCTATCTTAGGGGTGCCTTACATGTATAAAAAGAGAAGGTTTAGGCCTGGCAAGTGGGTACACTTGCCAAATTGAATTGGCAGTGCAAGACTGTACACACATACACTGCAGGGGCAGCTCTGAAAGATGTTTACAGGGCTACTCATGTGGGTGGCACAACCAGTACTGCAGGCCCACTAGTAGCATTTGATGTACAGGCACTGGGCACCTCTAGTGAACTTTACTAGGGACTTACTAAATCAAATATGCCAATCATGGAAATCCAATTACACATTAATTTTACACAGGAGCACTTGCACTTTAGCACTGGTCAGCAGTAGTAAAGTGCCCAGAGTACCATAAACAGCAAAAACAGCGTCCAGCACACAGACAAAATATGGGAAACAGAGGCAAAAAGACAGGGGAGACCACACAAAGGATGTCAGATCTAACATTGGTCATTAACCTCACCTTCTACAAATGGTCCACTCTGGTCAACCTCTAAGACTGGGCCAAGCACGCAATATGCCTCCCCTCTCAGACACCGTCACTGCGACGTGTCTGAGTCAAAGCTTTCATTGTCAGTCATAGAATACTGTTGAATCGCATTCTGATTCTGGACCGGAAATTAATTTTTAGTCACATGGGCATGTGGCTCACATTGATTGTAGGATTTCCCGCATTTTGTTGTACCGTAGGGGCTTGTTGGACTGGCATAATTTGAACTTGGTTTTGCACTGGCATTTGCTGGTTAGGCACATTCTGCATTTGCATCTGGTTTCCTCCCTGCATTTGATTATTATTTATTTTCTCTGGATTAAGCCTACATTTGCGCTTCCAATGCCCAACCTTGTTACAAAGGTGACAAGGAGTAATTTTCTTCAGCGTTGCAACATCTACATCTGTACTTGGATCAATCAGAACTCCTTAACCTCTACTTTGTATGGCAACCGTGCCTCCCTGAACACCTTGCATACCATTCTGAAATCTGACCCCTTATACTGCACAACCATTTCATGCAAATGCCTGATTCTGAAGTCTCTCTGCACCATTTTCGTCTGTGCTAACATTAACTTTTTTTTAAGCTTGTTCTGCTTCATCTCTTCATCTCCTGTTCATTACAGTACTTAGCATACTTAAGAATCTCATCCAACAACTTTGCCAACAAATCACATTCTGCTCTTGTCATAATACTCATGTACGTATTCTTTTACCTCCTGCTGAACCCTGTCACCCGCACATAATCCAAATCCTTTGGAGGAACTGTGCCTTTCAGGAAAATAATCACCCCATTGTATATTTTTCAATCACAGTATATGATGGTGCACCAATCTGAGAAGCTCTCTCTGGTTCTGTATCTGGCCAATGGACTGCAAATTTACATTCAGACCACAAATCATCTGGGACACCAATGACAAAGAGCATATTCAATTCAATCCACAACACCTTTGAAATCCTAACAAACCTTTCAACCTGTGTGTACCACTGCATTTGCTTTTCCCTCAATTTGGGAAACTTGTTTGCAAATGATGAAAGGTGTATCCTACTCAGAAGAACACGTCCATACTCATAACCTGGTATTTTTCTTAATGAATAAGATAAAGCCTATCCATCATCTAGGATCTCTAAACGTGGCTTTCTTTTTAACTCATCCGTTTATTTTTCTTCTCATATTTATTTTCCCCTTTGCTTTCTAATTTCTAAAAGTCACTTTCATCTACAGACACGTTTCACTAATTCAGTATGGTGCAATCACATTCGTGGAAAAAGCATTGTCTCAATTAATTCATCATCCAACTGCACTGCAGTGGGATGCTTTTTGAAATATCAACTTCATATACTTTGCCAATTCAGTCAATTTGTCATGTACAGTGGCAGCGCGACTTGTGATTTCTTTGCACAAAGAAATAAATTATTTTCTTGATACTGATTCACATGATCCTAATCCAAACACCCTAGCAACAGGTGCTGGTACATTCACAATGGAAGCAGTAACATTTATAGGCAATACAGCTTGTCTAGTTTCAGCTTGAGCAGGCACATTATTTGATACAATGGGTTAAGTAACAGGCTTTCTCATAACAGGCTGTGCTTTCACGGGCTGTGTTGCCGCAGACTACAACAGACTGTGCTACAATTGGCTGGGTCATCGGTTTTCAATGTGAAATGCCTTTTGAGCAACAAGGGCTATAGCCAATGTCACACTAGTAGTTGTTGTTGCACCAGACTTGTTCCAGGACCCACCACATAAGGTGGTGGACGTGCAGACAGTAGCTCATCTAAAATATCACCTGAATTAGTATCAGTATCTGATTTCGTTTAATCTTTTGTCTCCTTTTCCCCCCTTAATCTTTTTCCTTTTAGGTTTTTCTTGTTTTTCAGACTGTTCATTGTTCTCATTTGTAATTGAAGGGTATGGTCTAGCTCCCTCAACTATGTTCTTTCTCCAGCTCTGTTGATCATCCCAAATGAATTCTCTATAATTTCTCATTGCCCTTTCTGTTTGTATTCGGTATCTCTGTCCCTGTTACGAGCCATCTTATCCCATGCACTCAGTGCTTCGAATTGTGTTGGCCTAGGAGGAGGCTTAATTTCACAAAATGCAGCACGCACACAGACCTGCAGCTCCTTAAACTAGAGTGCACTATGTGGTGATGGTGCCCAGGAGCTGTAAGATGTGTGGCTAACACATTTTAGTGCAGCAGTGAGGACACCTGCACTAACATGCGTTAGTCTAACTCCTGTTGCATGGTCCTTGACAGGGCTGGAGGCTGAAAGGATATTCCTAGTTTTATTACACTCAAGGTGGCACTTTCTGCTATTCAGAATTACTACGTTTCAACTGTTACTAAAATACTTGGGTAATTTATAACTTTCCCAAAAATATTCCAGGACTGGAGTTAGAATAATAAATAAGACTCCTGGAATAGTTGGGGGGAAAGATGCTTTTTTCCTAAATATTGCTGAAAGATGCTATGATAAATGCTCTCTATATCATATGGTTCTTTATCTGCTTGCATGGAAGTCCTAACTTTTTGACTCCCAGTTCATTCTCCTGTTCCGAACCTTATGCATCAATACATATTTGTTATCCAATTCTTTCAGCTAAATTGTATACTTAATACTTCAATTAACTTATTTAAAAAATGCAATATAGCAGCACCCTCTTTAGTCAGCATCTGACTTCAGTAATAACAATATCATAGTGTATCTCAAGAACACCAGCAATAATTTGTAATAAACATATTTACTACTGACGTAATTCATGGGTGAAAATAATTTTTCTGCTAAGATTCCTGGGCAGGATAATCCTCACCTCCACCTCACTTCCTTAATAGAATTGAATCTTTGATTCTCTGTAGCTAAGAATTTCTTATATACCGTGTCCGGCCGGAGGCGAGGATTAAGCATCTTCTAAGCCTACTTACCACCAAAGACACCACTTCAGAAATGAAGTTGAAGAAGGACTTCTTAGAGGTTGATTTTGACGTCCAGTCTGCTGCATTCATGTCCTCCATTCGCCCTACCACAACAACTGCTTTGGATGCCATAGAGCCTCTGAAATGTGCTGTAGAACTGACACATCTATACCTGTCACTTGCATTAACACCTTACTTGTCTGGCAATGGAATGAGATTAAACCACCCTGCATGTTTTTTAATATAATGAAGAGTTGTCTCTAACCCAGAAGCCTTTCCTCCACCATCACGTTTTCATAGGTCTTCACACATTGGACTACACACAGCTTTGCCCTGTCTTTGAAAGATGGGTACAAAATGGATCTCGTCTTAGTCTTGGTCCTTCTGGCATTGCTGAAAGTGACTCTATCTAGCCTGAACATATGTCTGGAAATGTCCTGTGCCTCCCCATCGAAATCCCTATATGATAGGAAATATATCAGTATGGCCAGTTTCACTGCTAACGCGTTTCTGTTTAAAAATTAATTGGATTGCCAGGACAACAGGAGATTTAGAACATTATCTGATTCACTTACGGTGAAATATGTATGCTCCGGACATTTGGACAACCTTATCCCTCATCAGTTTACACACCCAAGGATGCTCCTCCACTGGGAGTTTACATCTCTCTGCAGTGTCCCACAACAATCGCAGATCTAAAGGTATTCATGTTGCATATACCAATCCTTTTGCCAACTTTTTCTCCAAGATCTAATTATTTCTCCATCCACCAACATCGCCTCTTTCTCCAGCTAGAGCAATATATCTTGATCATGCTTACAGTTCAGGCTTTTTGTTTGAAGTCTGCAGCGACCTTCAAAATTCTCTGGGCCATTCAACATCCCTTGAATTCTCAGGACCCTCAATCTGAGGCCCCGCTTTCATAATACTTGTCTTTCCAGGCAGAGGTGTCCAAAATCCCCCACTAGTTCAGCCATGTTCCTGAATCATGTGCCTTACTACTGATTGATATTTCTCACTGCCAATATATTTTCCATTTTCAGGAGGAGTTTGCAGCAAGATACGTTGTCCTTTGTGGGGGACTTGAGAGCAAATGAACCCACCACCAGTTGCAGGAACAAGTCTCCACTTCTGGCTCCCCAGCCCCATCAACTGGCATCCATCTCTGTAATAATGTCCTGTGAGACTCCAAAGATCACTCTTTCATTCCATGATTCCATATTATACGGCCGCCACTGGATTTCTATTCTGGCCCCCATAGATATTTGGATGAGCTCTAAGAATTCACACCTGGCCTGAGAATAGTCACGTTCTCTCTCTGAAGAGCTCTGTAGAGCAGAGGATGTTGCTAAATTACCTGAATTGATGACAACAGTAATCCTATTATTCTGGCCAATTCCCTGAAAGACAAAATGCCCCTTCAAATGATGATCCACAGTTCCTTCTTTATTGCTATCATTTTCATCTCTAGAAGGCTGATGTTATCCTATACGGAATCTATGACTAACCCCAGAAAGGACATTGTCTGGCTCGGATGCAGATCTGATTCTGTTCGTTAATGCTAAAACCCAGAGTCTATAACAATGTAATAGTCATTTTCAAATTGTAAGAAAGCTACTGTTGGCATTTATCCATCAGCAGAAGGTCATTAAGGTTTATGATTAGTCTGACTCCCATTGGTCTCAAGTATTCCACCCAGGACCCTGGTGAAGCATCGGGGATCAGGACAGCCCGAACAGTAGTGCTTGAAATGCATACACTTCATTCCTCTAGCATAATTGAAGAAATCTCTTGGTGTGGTGGAAAGATGGGGACCATCAGGTTGTCGTCCTTTGAATCGAGCCTGACCATGTAGTCTCCCACAAAGAGAACATCTCTAAAGAGATGGAGGCCTTCCATCTTGATGTGGCAGTAAACCAGACGTAACATCTAGGGTGTAATACTGACCTGTAAAGTACACCTTTGAACTCAATCTCCTTCATCTCCCTGTCTTATGATTCCACTCTTCTATGAGGAAACCGTGTACCATTTCAAGAACCCATGGGTTTTTCATCAAATCCTCCCATCTGCTCCTGTACCACCTCAATTGCCCCCTACCTTTAGAAGGGAAAATAGATAGTCATTGCATTTATAGTCCTTGTAGGGTATTCTCACCTTTCCTAAACAATTATCTGCTGCCCCTGCCTCCTGAGTAGGTTAATGAAGGGAAGAAGAGTCCTGTTTGGCGAGTTATTATGCCATCCATTACACCTTTTGCTGTGCCCTCTGAAGGAACCCTGATTAAATGAACAGCTGAAGGGGAATACCCTGCCTCTTCCAGCCCCAGAGAAATCCTTTCTTGAAAGAATGCTGACTCAGATGTGGCCGTATAACCTAGTTTGGGGTCAATGGGCATGAGTAGGGATCTGTGTTTTTCCACAGACAGTATGCAGTTGACATTGGCCAACATACACACAGCCAACTGAGCCCAACTGGAAACGACTTTGGCAGACATAGGGTTTCCCAAGACCTAGCCCTCCTCTGCCAGCTTCAGTATCTTAATGAGAGGATCTACCACATCCAGGAGTTTGTCCTGCAGACCCTCCATGAGAGAACAATCCCGTTCTTGGGATCAGTTGCACATCCTGGAGTCTATCTCTGGTGTCAAGATCACTATGCCTTGGAGGGAGGGTCTGGGGCACTCTGTCCTTAGCTTCACCCTTAAATCCCTGTATCAAATTTCATGGCAGCCATGAAAGGCCATTGAGTGCAACTACACCATGGTTTGTCCTGGATGTGTCTAGGAAGGGTACCCTGTAGTTGCTCATCCTGATCGCAGTGCCTAACCCACCATGAACATGTATCCCTATATGGGAACCTACTGCACATATGAAAGCTGGAAGTGGGGTCAGATAATAAATAAATAAACAGTTTATTCAGCAAAATACCAAAACGTAGAGGAGAAAGACTAATGAGTGACAACTTTCTCTCAGCAGTGTGAGAAAGAGAATGATATGAAATACATAGAGGACGGTATACTGGGCTGGCTACCTTGATTAGTGGAACACATGATCATTTTGTTCCACTCTGATTTTCCTGTATTTTTTGGGGAGTACAGTTGGGATATCATTAAAGGGATATACTTGGTAACAACTGTTATATGGAATAAAGACATGGATAATTCTTGCTTCCGGTCCTGACACAGAATTATTATCACATATGTCAATATTGAGGAATTTATTAAGGGTTATTTAGAGACAGAACAAAGAGCATTTTATTAACTTGGTTTGGGGTGGCTCAGGTTTAACAAGGCAAAAATTAAATTGTGATATTTTTGATACAACAACCGAGACCAGCTGTTTTTATGCCATTCTTGATGTAGCACACTCATGACCTCAAAAACAGGCAATAGTGTGCTTCCATGCTGGTGTGAAGACGTTCTATTACAGTCAGTAAGGAAAAACCTTGAATTTATGCATCGTGTTGTATTGCAGCATTATATATAGCGCTTACTTTCCCTGTGTGGCTGCAAGGAAACACTTGCCTACAAGGGCATCAAGCTACGCCATATGAAGTGTGTGGTTGGAATGGTGTTGTCTTTGTTTTTTGGTCCCATGTGGAAAGTGTTTCTATGTATTGCATGATGCCTATCGTGGTGCAATTATTGTTTTATTGGATGCAGGGCTTAGCAGTGTGGTTGATGAAAATATGTGCAAGAGAGAAGCACAGTTTATGGTTTCCAATAGGCTGGCAGTTCTGAGCAGCTCTGCAGGACCCTTTACAATATGTCTTATGATCATAGTTTACTCAGCTGGTTACTGCACTGGGTTGTGCACCCTGATATTTTTGGTCCTGAGCAGGCCTGGCTGGAGACAGAATTGGTGAGGTGGCATGCTGGGATGATATTAACAAAATCCATCCCATGTCTGAACATCATTCTGAGACGTAAAGAAGAGGTAACTGGAACCTGCAGTGGTGGCCTAAATTAGAGTCCTCCGGTTGGCCACCAGTATGGGACAGATTTCTTCATTTATTCCAGGCCTGTCTAGTTGGTGATGGTTGTTTTATTGGATGGTACAGTACTTGTTGATGAACAAGACCCATGCCATATATTTCTTTTGTGATAGTAAGAGGATTAAGCTATGCTTCGCTGCACACTGCAGAGTGTTATGATATTAGTGTAGGCCAGAAGGGTTATATATGAATCCACAGACTATATAAAACCCAGGCTACCAATAGGTCAGCCCTTCTTAGCTTACCTGTGTGGTTGCTTTATCTCTTGGATAATCTGTATGCCAATTCCACTGGATTATAGCACCGGTGAATGTGTTAACCTCAATTACTAGCAGGTAAAATGCCCCTGGATACACAATTCAGAACAGTATTTTAAATACAGTCAATAAGAAAGAACTGAATCAAAAAAGAGAGTTTGAGATCAGAAATTTAGAAAACTATGAAGGTTTATCAATTTTAAGTGCAATACAGAAAATAAGAGAAATGCAAATGCTAAAGCAAATCTCTTTGAATGCATCAAATGACTTAGAAATATTGCCCTGAAAGCTATCACTTACAGAAAAATTGCAATAATAAGCTGTATGTGGAAAACAGACTGAAGCCCTGATTTTGAGTTTGGCGGATGGGTTAATCTTTCATAAACATGACGGATATCCCACCTCCTGTACTACAAGTTTTATAGGCTATAATGGAATTGTAATGCAGCGGATGGGTTGTCCATCACGTGTGTGATGGAGAACCCCTCCACCAAACTCTAAATCAGTCCCTAAGTCTCATATGTGCAGCAAATCAGCAGAGAGTCAGACGGCATCCCTTGTAGAAACCCAAAAGTCTCCAAATAGTCTCTAGTTCAACCTCGGATTCGAGGGTTTATATAGGTGATTTCATCATAGAAAACAATGGAAATTTCAAATTCAGCAAGTGATGAGTAAAAGTATAATTCATCAAATCATACTGCAATATTCTGAAGCGTCATACTGTCAAGAACCCCTTTTAAGGGGGCTACAGAGCACGCAGTGGCTAATGGGCCCAACCATGTTGCTTAAGATATTTTACTCCTGATGTCCCTGGGCCCAACCTACTATGGATCCTGAGCAACTGGGCCAAGTACCCCTTCTGCACTTGACTCTCAGTAGTAGCTGTGGATGAACAGTCAAAGGCTTCTTCATGGGATGAGGTGGGAAGTGTAGATAGAGGTTGGTGAACACAATTCAGAACTCAAAGTGCACTCAGTAATGTCAATAAATCAATGTCCAGTCAAATATTTGTTTTTATCTTACAAAATAAGTATTTTATTTCTAACTCTACACATTTAAAGACGTATTTTAACATGTATAAGCCAGAACACACTCCCCCTGAGGTCAGGGGTCTAGTGTTTATATGGCAAACCATTTTCCATCCTCTGCCTTGCATTATGTTTAAGGTTATTCCCCACAGAACAGCACAGAAGCATTCTGTGTTTAAGCAAGTGCCCAGAATGTGGGTATTTGCAGTGCTCCAGTCCTGCTGAGTCCGGTCTGTTTGCATGCGGAAAGAGCGGCAGCACCCAGCAGATGCAGGCTCTTTCCTGAGCAGCGTGTCCGTCCTAGACCACGATCGGAGGTGACCCAGGTTTCCATTGGAGCAATACGTTCAGCTGTTCCCCACACAGGGGGAGGGAGTAGATCTTCCTGCTTCCAACTGGGTCCCAGTAAAGGAGGTAGTCCTATGAACATCTTTCGGAGTCCAGGGGGCAGGTCTTGATGCTTAGTTTCGACCTGCAGTTAACAGCTTCAGTTTTTCCAGAGAAACAGCCCAAACTTGGCAATATTATATACCAGAAGCCCTTCTGGTCATACGGGGTTGCCGCTTGCAAGGCATCAACCTCTCCAGTGGAGCCACCTATATTGTACCGGCCCCTCCTGGCATACAGGCTCGCTGCTAAGGTGCACACAATTCTTGGTGCTTTATCCGGTTTCTACAGTGGTCCCCCTGGCATACAGGATCACCGCAATGAGGAGGTATGGGCTTTGCGCTCTCCGCATGGTGTGTGCACCAACGGCCCTCTCCTAGCATATGGGAGTCACCAACTCAATCTTACGCACAGGCTTCTTTTGAAGTATACATTTTTCTCTCCCTTCTTCTTCTTAAAAGACTGTCTGTCTCAGCCGAAGAGACTTCAAAGCTGACAGTCCCACAACACAGGCCAGGGGAGTGACTAGAGTTCACACCTGGATGCCAGCCACAGTGATATGTGCATGAAAAGGTTGATCCTGGGCTTCCAGCCCTACTCGTTATGGTTCTCTTGTCAGCCCCATTACCTTCCTGAGATGTGTCCATGTGTCCACGATCTATCACTGAATTAAAGAGCTCCCTTTTGAAGTGTACAGGGGGAGTCTCTCTCTCTCTCTCTCTTTCTCCAGTGTGTCCTACCCAGCTCACAGGAAGGCAACAGTACGCAAATTTCTCTGGCAGTGATTCCCTCTACTACTCATGTCTTCACCAGACAGGTCTGGGCCTCCCAAAATGGAGCTCAGGGTCCTCGATCTAATATACCACTACAGGCACCCCTGCACTCTTGCAGTCAGTATATGGCCTTAGTACCTACACTGTCTGATACTGTTACCTTCATGCATTGTGCCATCACATATATATATAAACCAGCTTACACATTCATTCTGTGTGCACTGCTCAGTACTGTAGCCTTTCTGTATTGGGCACTGGTGTGCTATTTGCTAACACATGCACTGCCATTACACACATTGATTGTGCCTGCACTGCAAAACACTCCACCCTTCATGTAATGTATTTCTTGCAAGGAGACATACACGGAGCACGTGCTTCTACTGCGCGCACACTGCACAGCACTACATCTCTCATGTAAAGTATCCCTGACAGGTAAACATCAACCCCATACAAGCATTGTCCATGCATTTACTGTGCAGCTCTGCTCTATCCCTGTACTGTACCCTTCGCAGGCACACACATATTTCTGCACTGTGCAGCACTCCACATCTGCCTGCTGTAGGCCAATGATGAATTAAGCATACAGCAGCAGAACTTAAAAAATCTGATTGAGCCTGTAGGCCTCACTCCAGTGACACAGGTTAAAAAGAACCTGTTAACTCCTACTGATCACTACCCGGTATGCTCCCACCACTGCACTTCTGCTAATTAACTCCTGGTGAAGGCAGTGGCATTTCACATCTATAAAGGTTAGCACTTTGGGGGACCCTCTGGTTCCAAAAAGTCTGCTATCCATGAGACAGGCCTATGGCGCACACACACACACACACACACACACATGATCCGTGTTTGCTTATGACAACAAGAATCAGCATTAGGGATCCAGACAACTGTGCAGTTGAGCACTTGGGGCAGGGGTACACGTCCTTTACAGTGCAGATTACTTTTCCATCCCAACACTTACCATCTTAGCATTATCCCACTACATGAATATTGATCCGCCCCTCCTGACTTAATGTCATCTCGAGGTGCCAGAATGAACTAGTTACATAAACAACAGAAAACAATTATAAATTAATGAAATGCCATGTACGGGCAGGAAAAGCTTTTGAAAGTAGCAAAAGGCTTCCTCCATGGTTTCTTTGAGAACATTTCAAACAAAATACAGTGCATGTCTTCCTACATGTGATGTTCATTGAGAATATAAACACACAATGAACATGATGCAACTGCAGCCATATTTATAAAGCTAGAATTGAAACCTAACATGCTTAGTTTAGTGTTAGTCAAATAACTTCACAAAGTCCCCCTCTGATGATTACATCGTCACTAAACCCTAAACTATGTATAATACAGTATGCATCACTTTCTGTTTTTTGCGTCTCCTCCTTCCAATATTTTAAGGTTGTTATAAACTTAAACTTTGATGCCCTCCAACTCGATCTGGGCACACTTCCTCTTAAATTGAGCTAACACCATCTTCTTGCGCTCCCAATGTAGTCCCATTTCAAAGGAATAGCACAACTGCATCAGTTAGCAAACTAATTGTAGGGGTTAGTATGATACCAGCATGCTTCCCCCAAACTATGAAACCATTCACCAACTCCTCTAAATCCCTTCTGAGTCTCACTAAACCAGGGATTAAATGATTCCCACAAACCATCCTCCTCAGTAGCTTTTCTTTCATAAGATATACAAGTAATATTGTTTTTATAAACATCATAAGCTTACTGTTATCTGGAATAAAGGTACATCACTCTTGGACCCTCAATACACGACAAGCTCAGCCCTCCTTTGCAAAAAGGATATCTTACGCAAGGCGGTTCTGCATAATCACAGCACGCATAGCTATTAGCTCCTGATTTATTTTAGTTAGTGTTCGCGCAGTGTTAGAGGCAAGGCGATCAATAAGTGTAGTTAATATTCTAATGTTCACATCATTCATAGCTACACCAATAGACGAAATCATGGCACCCAATACATCTAACACGACTTGTCCAACCTATGCTGCTCTTTTTTCAAACACACAGTAGCATTTAATTAATTTATATGGTAAACCAGAGGGCATGTCAGAGCAATTTAGCAATGTCCCATCCATTATGAGGTAGGCTAAAATAAACAGTCTTACCACACACAAAATAAATGCCTCTAAATATTGGCTTTTCACTAACCAAAAGCTCTTTATCTACCACATAGCTTCTTTCACACTTACCCTCTCTACCAAACTCTATCAGTCTAGTTCCCTTAGGTCTCTGACGCACCATACACAATTCCCCATTCCATTAATGCTCCATTGTCACGCTCAGATGCACATTCGAATTTCTAATTTTTTCATAAGCTTTAATTTGTTCTCTAATTTTTTTCAAACACGTTTCCAATTTCTCAAAATTTGCTCTCTCTTCTCATTATATTCCTTAACAAATTAACACTCCTCTTCAGTTAAGCAACAAACATGCTTAATCTTACCAATATTAAAATTCAAGCAAGGTTGTGCAATTCATCCTCAAATGTTTAGAATAAGTCATACAAGTCCCAGAGTCTTCAGAAACAGAGAGTTCTTCAGCAAAGTGTTCAAGTCCAAAAGACATGGCAACTAAAACCTCTGCTTATGAAGAACACTAACAAAAACTTTGCAAGGTAAACTATACGAAAGAGACAATTGGAAAGTTGTTGCACCTTCATCAGCTGAGCATAAAGGATATATACACACATAACAATCTTTAACATTCCTTATATTAACATACTCCTCCCTAACACATCTGAGTATTTGTGGTCTTTGCACTTACCTATTGATCTATCTGTATGTGGTAATCGTAAGTGTTCTGTTTTATTATATATGGTAGTTAATTCACCTTGTGAAGGAGAAACATATCCAATATGAGAAATTAGACATAACATTAAGCCAACTAGAATTATTAATACCACTATCTATGAAAATATACTAAAACATTTACAGCATCTGCTGTATTCCATCTTCTACCGAGGAAAAACAGATAAAGTACAGAAATGTACCAATGTTCTAGAGGTGAAAAATAAGAATAAAGATTTTTATCCAGTTTATTAATTAATTTTATTTTTTTATTTTTTATTTTTAGAAAACATCTTCACCAGGATCCCTAAAGTACAAAACAATAATCAATAAAATTCAAAATTACAGCTTCAAAGCTCATCAGGACTTAGCAAATATTCAAGGTACTTCATCTTCTTCTTCTGGTTCGTCTTCAAAAAAGAACTGGCAACAATTTGTCAAATCATAGACTTCCACATCTGACTCTTCACCTGGGGAACGTTGATGCTATGTAACTCCACTAAAGAGATGTGTACATACTATTTTGCACTCTCTCTCGGTTGTCTTTTGGCTACAGGTGATTCATTTTCACTATTCTCAGAATCAACGTCAATTGTCTCTGGTTCTTCTCTGATTGATTGTGATTTCTAATACTTCCAGTGCAATCTTTTTCTGCTTTTCACAGATACAGGCCACTTTCCTCCTCGATGTATATTCTCAGCTTCTGTTTGTGACTACTGCTGAATCCTCTCCACTCACAGCTGACGTTTGCTTTGATCAATATAAACAACTTGGCTCACTGTAAACCAGTTTTCTTAAGGTGTTCTTGTCTTGAGACTCAAATTTTCTGCTTCACTTTTTCCCAATCAGGTATTTCAGTCTCTTCTTGCTATTCATGACTTTACAATGCTTTTTCTTGATTTTCAGTTTCCTGACCTTCAATCTGATGACTTCCACCTTCACCAGGAGCTTGTTCTCCTTCCCCCTTCAGATTCAGTAGCTGTTGTCTCTACTTCTTCATCTGCAGTCTTCACTCTTTTTATATGACTCCATGGATCCACTTTGGGATACAAGCACTCTTCACAGCAGTGTTATTCACAGGTATTATTTGATGTGGCCCCTTCCACCATGGTTCTAAATAGTTATTGCAGACATATTTCTTTATTAGCACTCTATCTCCTGGTTGCAGTGCATGGCACTGGATTTCTTTTGTTGACGATGTTGCCAAATTTGCCTGATAAACAGATTTCACCACATCAGCTAGACCTTTAGAATAATCCAATACAATGCCATCACTTACTGATGCAGGTGCTGCTGAAGGATTACAAGGGATCCACATAGCCCTGTCTATGAGGATTTCATGAGGAGAGGGACCAGTCTTTTTGTCTTAAGTACTTCTCATGAGAACAAGAGAAAGAGAAAGAGCATCTGGCAATTTCAAAGTTGTTGAGGTACATACCTCCGCAAGCTTGGACTTAATTGTGCCATTTATCTTCTCTACTACATCTGAGGCTTCTGTTTTGCAACTGCAGAGAAACCTTTGCTCAATTTGTAAAGCTATACACAGTCCTAATTCTTAAAATTAGTTCATTAGTCTGTCTCGATAGAAGTAAGCATGCCAAATCTTGGTGTTAATTTTCTTAACAAGAATTTAGCTACGTTCATACTGCCACTTTTCCTGGTTGGATAGACTTCCACTCACTTAGAAAATAAACTTTCACCAGAATATATCTGAGCTCAATATAAACAAACATTTCTGTCAAGTCTGTCATAAGTTTAGTGAATAATTCTGTAGATTTGCCTCTGTGACTCCTAGTAACTTGTGTACACTTTCCCTGTTTCTTTAACAAGTGATATATCTTTCACATAAATCTTCTCCTACACTATAGAATTTTTAATTTGACCAATATTCCTTTAAAATCCTGATATATTGTTTCTTCCTACATGTGTCTATCCGTGAATGAATCTGGCCATGCCCTGCAGCATTGACTATAAAAGATCATATTGGTGATCTGGAGTTACCCAAAAAACATTGTAATCCCTCTTGCAGTCAGCTGTTTCCACCGTTTCTTTTCATCCTGTGGTACCGCCCCTTGTAGCTCTTTGAGTTCATTTAAAGTCGCCCATATTTGATTCAACAAAAAACAGTTTATATTATCTGTATCATCCATTTTTGTATCAACTTCACGTTGTACTTGTTTCCTTTTTGTTTTTGTTCATTTAACTTCATTGTTACAATTTCAAGAGCACAATATTTTGCAACTTTATCGGCATAGAGATTGTTCATCACCTAACACATGAGAATTGCACTTTACAGCCAATATCTCACGAGATTGTTAAATGAGTTCCAAAATATTTAGAGTGTATGTCCCATTATGTATTGGACTACCACAGTGTAAGAAGCTGGCCTGGTGTGTGGTGGGTACCTGAGGTACTTACACCTTATCCCAGGCCCAAGTATCCCCTATTAGTGTAGGGTAGGCAGTGTTTAGAAGCCTGGCTCTCTAGAGGTAGCTGTGGATTAGCAGCCGAGATTTATCTAGGAGGCATGCAGAGCTCATGCAAAACAATGTAGTCACACAGCACTTACACACGTGAAAAAAAACACTGCGAATGTCAGATCCCCACCTAGATAAGTGGAATGTGTAGGGGGAAGCTGGGGGAAATAGGAAACCCCAAAGGTAAGTACCACAGTGCCCCCCAGCGACCAGTAGGAAAGGAGAAAATTACTGGATTTTCCCCAAACCACCCAAAGGAACTAAAAAGAAGATAATGCAACACCTAGACAAGACTGCAAGAAACCAGTGGTGGATTCCTGAAGAGGAAGACTTGTGGAAGAAGGGGACCAAGTCCAGTAGTCACAGGAGTGTCCGGTGGTGGCAGGAGCCACTAACCCCCCGTCTGTGGTTGCAGGAATTGGTCGACGGTGGGACGAAGACAGTCAGCAATACAGCCCTGGAGTCGGTGAAGAGTTCCTGGAGGCTGCAGTCGACGTCCCACGTCGGATGGAGGATTGCAGTCTGTCTGTGGCATGGAAAAGCCACCAACAAGCCTTGGCACAGGCAGAAATCGCAGTGAAGCAAAAGTGGACCTGCCGGAGACCAGCAAGGTCAAACCCATGGGGGGAGTCATAGGTGGGGACCCTCAGCGAGTCAGAGAGTCCATAGAAGGAAAGGCAGCCCACACAGGAGCCCCACTGGACGAGGAAAGAGGAGTCGCAGAGGAGCCTTCGCAGCACAACTGAAGAAGGGTCCCATGTTGCAGGAGAAGCACGCAGAGGGCTGTGTGTCGCAGGGAAGAGTGCTGGGGCTACACAGAGCCTGAAGATCCCTTGAAGGAGATGCCAACAAGCCTTGGTAGCTGCAAGAGTCACAGTGCCTGGGGATGCTGTCCTGCATGGGAAGGCAAGGGCTTACCTCCACCAAAGTTGGACAGCTGGTAGAGATGACCAAGGGGACCACTCCATACTACCACCCATGATGCAGGATCCACACAGCTCAGGATGAGAGGAGGTCCATGCAAACGGGCATCATCGTAGTTGGTGCCTGCTGACGCATGGGAGTGACTCCTTCACTCCAAGGGAGATTCCTTTTTCCTTCTCGTGCAGGCTGAAGACTTGCTGTCCTCAGAGAATGCGCAGCCAGGGAAATGTTGCAGAAGCTGGAAGGAGCTGTGGAAACAATGTTGCAAGCAGAGTCTTCATTGTGGATGAAGATTGTGGGTTCCTGGAGGGTCCTGTCGCAGTTCCAGTGGCTAGAAGTCGAAGTAGAGGTTGCAGAGGAGTCCTGCTGGAATCTTGCAAGCTGAATCTGAGGACCCACCCAAGAAAGGGACCCTAATTGGCCCTGAAAGGGGGATTAGTCACCTAACCAGGTGACCACCTATCAGGAGGGGGCTCTGACGTCACCTGCCTGACCTGGCCACTCAGATGCTCCCAGAGTCCTCTGCCAACCTTAAATTCAAGATGGCAGAATCAAGGGACCCTCTGGAGGAGCTCAGGGCACCACCACTGGGGTGGTGATGAACAGGGGAGTGATCACTCCCCTTTCCAGTTTCGCAACAGAGCAGGGACTGGAGGTCCTTGAACTGGTGCAGACTGGTTTATACAAGGAGGGCACCAAATTTGCCCTTCAAAGCATACCGGTAGCTTGAGGAGGCTACCCCTCCCAAGCCATGCTATACCTATTTCCAAAGGAAGAGGGTGTTACTCTGCTCTCCCAAAGGAAAACCTTTGTTCTGCCATCCTGGGCTTGAGCTGATCAAGCAGCAGGAGGGCAGAAAACTGTCTGAGGGGTGGCAGCAGATTGGGCTGCCCGAAAAATCCCAGAAGGCTGGTAGGAGCAATGCTGGGGGTCCTCTAAGAAGCTCCCAGAGTGCATGGAATCATACTTCCAAAACTGGCAAACATATTGGGGTATGATTCAGACATGTTTGATACCAAACAAGCCTGGGTTCGGAGTTATCATTATGTAGCTGGACATAGGTAGTTACCTATGTCCAGTACACGTGTAAATTGGCATCCCCACTCTCAACATTGTCCATGAAAGTGGAATGCAAGGGTGCTCTCACAGACAGGTACTTGCACCCTGCCCTCTGGGCTAGGAGGGCCTACCATAGGGGTGAATTATAGTGATCTGGTGCAGTGACCTGTAGTGATAAGGGTGCATACACCCTTTCACATAGGCTGTGATGGCAGGCCTGCAAATACACTTTGCATCGGCTCCCCATGGGTAGCATAATACATGATGCAGCCCATGGTAAACCACTGGTGCCTCAATGCCCTGGGTACCATATACTAGGGACTTACAAGGGGGCACCAGTATGCCAAATGTGGTGTGTGTGGGAAGCAACAAAATCTAAAGGGAGAAGGCACAGTCACTGGGGTCCTGGTTAACCCGATCCCAGTGAACACAGTCAAACACACTGACAACATGCAAAAGGGGGGGGGGTTAACCATGCTAAAAAGAGGCTACTTTCTTACACAGAGGATGTCAAGAAATCCCTTTGCGACCATAATAGTCCAAAGTAGTGTACCACTCCAAATCCATATTGGCTGAGTGTGTAAATCATCAGACTTATCCAGTAAACATGCTCTTGTCAGGGCAATCAGTTCTATTTGTGCTGAAATTACACCAGACATGAATGCTCTACCAATATCAGAACTAGACCTGACTGAATAAGTTGTTCTCAGTGCTCCTTGATAGTCTCACAGACAAGAACCATTCACAACAGAGTCGATCAGCCATTTCAAGAGAAACATCTTTAATAGATCTTGTTTTGGTACCTGACTATGTTACATTGATACAGTCAGGATAAGGATCTTCAGCATTGTTTGGAATTGGTAGCAACTTTGTAAGGTGACAGTTTGTTAGAGGCTGAGTCTGTGTGCGAGTCAGCACAATCTTAACTGAATGAGGGGCTAACACATTAAGTTTATGTCCCTCAACAATTCATTCACTTTGCTCAATTGCAAGGCAGGCAACTTCTATGGACAGCCAACGACCAGAAAGAGCTACTGCTTCTAATGTAGCAGAGAAGTACGCAATAGGTTGCTTTACCTCACTATGCTTTTGGGTAAGTACAGACATAGCACACTCATTTCTTTCATGGTAGTAAAGCAAACATTCTTTATCATAATTAGGCATTCATAGGGCTGGTGTAGTACAGAGATTCTCTCCGAGCTATATATGTTGGCCAAAATAAATGACTTAGGCCCTAATTATTACATTACCGGTACTTACCACCTACCGCCGCGGTGACGACCGCCAATATATCGCGGCTACCATCCGTCTGCCATATTATGAGCACTGCCTGACTTCCGCCACAATAAGACCGAAACTCCGGCAGGGCTTATGGTGGTGGACGGTGGTAAGCTGGCGCTGCTAACACCAGCACTGCCACGCCACACCAGAAGTATGCCGCCAGCCGTATTATGACCAGAAATACGGCCTGGTGGTGTTCTGCTGCGGGGCGCTGCTGGCGGAAACAGCGCCCCTTCCCTGCCGGAAGATCTCCTCGACCAAGGTAAGTTGGGCTTCCGACAGGGGAGGGGGCTGGGAGGGTGGGGGTTGTTTTTTGTGTGTGTCTGAGTGTGTACATGAATGTCTGAGTGTGTGTGTGGATGCATCTGTGTTATGTTGTGTTGTTTGCGTTGGTGTATGCATGTGAGTGAATGCGTGTAAGAATGGTGAAGCGAGTGCGTGTCTGCATGTCAGTGTGATTGTGTGTTAGAATGTGGTATGGCTGTAAGTATGCGTAAATGAATGTGTGTATGTCAGAGTGTGAATGAATGCGTGTATGTCAGTGTGTGAATGAATGCGTGTATGTCAGTGTGTGAATGAATACGTGTATGTCTAAGTGAATGGGTGTATGCCTGGTGGGTGTGGGTGCCTGTGTCCGTGTATGCGGGGAGGGGGGATGTGGTGTGCGGGTCACTGTGACTGTAGTGGGAGTAGGAGAGGAGGGTGATGTGTGTGTGGTTTTGGGGGGTGCGGTCAGTTGTATAGTGTGTGCATGTATGGGGTGAGTGAGTGGTTCGGAGGGGGGTGGGGTGGATGAGTCTGGATGGAGGGGGTGGGGGCGTCAGGTGAATGTTGGGAGGTGGGAGAGCCTCCTACCGGTGACAGGGAAGAAATTCCCTGTCACCGGTAGGGCCTACCACCATGGTTTTCGTGGTGTTGCTAATGCCAGGAAAACCGTGGTGGTAGGCCGGCTCATAATGCCATGGACGGTTCTTTGCCGGCTGCCGGGCTGGAGATAGATATCTCCGGCCCGGTGGCTCATTCCACCATGGCAGTATGAGTGGAGAAGTGCAGGGTAGGCTGCGGCCAATCTCCTAATATTGGCTGTCTTCCTATAGAGGATTAGAGAAGAATTCTTGGCATGAGTCAATGACTGCTGTGGGTACACTAGCACATCCAAGAGCTCAATTACATTATTCCGATATATTCATTAATCCTTGAATATCAAGTTAGCAATAACCAATGCTTGTTAAATGTCTGATTCATTATAACCAATGCTTGTTGATTATGCACATTGTATTCCACCTGCTCCAACTGTATCTGCCAAAACATGTGCTCTTCACAATGTGATCTGTATTGAACATGTGCCACAATTAGGAGGATAATTGCTAATTTCCTTAACAAGCAACCAACTCCCTTTCCACCTGCTCCAACTGTAACTACCAAAACATGTGCTCTTTACAGTGTGATCTGTATTGAACATGTGCCACAATCAAGAGGATCATTGCTCATTTCCTTAACAAGCAATCAACACCCAAAAGGCACATGTGCACATTTGATTATTTAAGGATGCCTGTGAGTCTGAGGCCTTGCTTGGCTTCATACCTAGTGCTCTGCTCACCTGTTTCCAGTCAAATTCCTTGTTCTCCAGCCTGCCTTCAGTTTTGTTCCAGTGTTTGTTGTTCTCCGACCAGCTTCCAGTCGAGTTCTAGCATTTCTCGTCCTCCAGTCCAGTCGAGTTCTGGTGATCCTTGTCCTCCGTTGGCTTCCTGCAAAGTCCAGACTCTCCTCTTCCATCTCCTGCCAACGATCCCATATTTCCTGTAAAAGAGAGAAAATGAGAAAGGTGAAAAAAACCAAATTTTCAAGCAAGTAACTTCATTGCAAGATATAGAAAGTTTAATCGCTTAAACGAAACAAAACAGAACTCTGGTGTTCATTCTGACCTCGGCGGTAAAAGGCGCTTACCGCCGGTCAGAAGACCGCCACAACACTGCCGCGGTCGCGGTAAACCGCCACGGTCATTCTGACCCTCAAGAGGCAAACCGCCAAAAACCCGACATCCACAAAAGTCCGCCACACCAACGGCCAGCGTTAAACTGGCGAAGACCAAACCTCCACCGTCACGCCAACAGAAATACACCCATGCCATTACGACCCACGAATCCACGCGGCGGTCTTTCAACCGCGGTATTCCATTGGCGGTACACACCGCCGCGCTCAAAATACACATACAGCTCCAAAACACAGCCACATTGGACAATTTGAAATACACACACCTGAGACACATACACACAACACTCCCACACACCCAATTAACTATAAAACACACACCCACATCACCCACAAACCCCTATGACCACAAATCAGAGACGAAGCCCAGAGTGAGACAGCACAGAATAGAGAACACCATCACACAGAGGCACACTACACCATCACCCACACAACAACCACGCACAAAACACCACAAACCACCACACTCACCACACTCATCACCGCAAACACCACCCCACACCTCATCCACACCACCCCATGGCACCCCCAAGACACCCCAGGTTCTCAGACGCAGAACTCAGGGTCATGGTGGAGGAAATAGTTCAGGTAGAGCCCCAGCTCTTCGGGACACAGGTGCAGCACACCACCATTGCCAGGAAGATGGAGCTATGGCAAAGAATAGTCGACAGGGTCAACGCTGTGGGACAGCATCCACGAAATCGGGACGACATCAGGAAGCGGTGGAACGACCTACGGGGGAAGGTGCGTTCCATGGTATCCAGGCACAACATCGCGGTGCAGAAGGCTGGCGGCGGACCGCCACCTCAACCCCCAGAATTTACAACATGGAAGGAACAGGTCTTGAACATCCTGCATCCTGAGGGCCTCGCAGGAGTATCTGGAGGAATGGACTCTGGTAAGTCTAATCTCAACTACTTCATCCCCCCCACCTACCAGCATGCCAACTCATACCCCCACCCCCATCACACATCCTCCTTGCTAATGTCTCACCATCACAACCCACCCATCCCAACACCAAACCCTGCATGCCACCACAAACCATCGACACCCATCACCTAAGCATGCCCACTGCACATACCCATCTCCCCCACAAACCGCCGTCACAACAGCCCCCACAAAGGAATGCCAGCACTGGGGTACACGGGCACCCACCCATTGCACGCTATGGCACACACAGAAGCAATAACCATACTCTTATACCCCTGCAGGACCCGAACGCCACCACACCGCCCAGGAGGGTCCAGAAATGTCCATCCCACCCCCAGAGGGGGCCCCCAGTGATGACAGCAGCTCTGTCTCCCTGGACCCAGATGACCAGCCAGGCCCATCGGGGACCTCGGGACAGTCGGTTCCCCTCAGACAGCCACAGGCCACAGCAGACCTACCCCCCTCTGGGAACACCAGCACAGCACCCACCCAGCGGGCCCATGCCTCTGTCTCCAGGACACGTCAATCAGCGGTGTGTCCACCACTACAGGGCACCCAGGTTAACCCACCACCCCAACAACAACAGGGACCTGGGGGCAGTGGTAGTGGGCACACGGTCCAGGGGACAGAGGCCCAGGGAAACAGGGGAACT
The DNA here is from genome assembly GCF_031143425.1 of Pleurodeles waltl. Taxonomy (NCBI): domain Eukaryota; kingdom Metazoa; phylum Chordata; class Amphibia; order Caudata; family Salamandridae; genus Pleurodeles; species Pleurodeles waltl. Next base: position 932,929,874 of record NC_090446.1, on the reverse strand, counting down.
GGGAGGGCTGCTGTGCGACAGGGGTGGACAGGCCCAGGGAACCCACTCTCCACGAGGCCCTCACCTCCATCATGGAAGCAGACCACCACTCCCAGGAGACGATGGCGACGGTCCTGGCCAGGTTCCAGGAGATCCAGGTACTGCAGGAGGAACAGTTTATGGGGTTCAGGGAAGAACTGAGAAACATTAGTTCCGCAATGGGCACCATCGTTGTGGCTCTCAACCTGATTGTCACCACATTGCGGGACCATGTGGCACCACAAAGGGCCCCTGTCACTAGCATGGACCAGGAACAGGCTACCACCTCCGCCGGCGCTAGTGGACAGGAGGCCCCGACACAAGAAGAACCGGCCACCAGAACCCCACCCCCTGCAGAAGAAGAACCACCCCGCAAGCGGTGCCTGAGATCTAGGAAGAAGACAGAGTAGGATGCCAAGACCCCCGCCAGGAAAGGATACCCCCTGATGTCATCCCACTGTCCCACATTGTCACCCTGTCCAACCTTAAACTGCCCCTGCTCCACCTTCCACAGGCATATGGACAATGCACCTGTGAGACTGAGAATCTGGACTCTGCCATGGACATTCCTCCACCATCACCCATCACCGATTTTCAACCATGTCCCAAAATTGAGCACTTTAATAAACACACTTATTGCACACAAATAATCTGGAGTCTGCCTGTATTTTTGAAAATATGTATTAGACATAAACGTGCCAAAATGACTAGTTACATTGTGATGACAACATACCACTGTCACACAGCTGTAGTCCATGGGCAAACAAAGCAGAGGTCACGCAGTGGGGCCCACATCTCTGAAATTGGAAGGGAAAGTCACAACTCTGTTAGCATACACTGGGTGAAAAGGACAGACAGTAGAGAGGCAGGAGACTGTAAGTAAATGTAAAATGCCGGTGTTGATTCTTACCTGTGTGTTATTGAAAATACTGCTGTATTACTGTGTTCCTGTTGTCTGTGTCGTCCTCTTCGCCTTCCTCCTCTTCACTCTCCACAGGCTCCACAGCTGCTACAACACCACCATCTGGACCATTCTCCTGCAGAAAAGGCACCTGGCGTCGCAAAGCCAGGTTGTGAAGCATACAGCAGGCCACGATGATATGGCACACCTTCTTTGGTGAGTACATTAGGGATCCACCTGTCATATGCAGGCACCTAAACCTGGCCTTCAGGAGGCCGAAGGTCCGCTCGATCACCCTCCTAGTACGCCCATGTGCCTCATTGTACCGTTCCTCTGCCCTTGTCCTGGGATTCCTCACTGGGGTCAGTAACCACGACAGGTTGGGGTAACCTGAGTCACCAATTAGCCACACACGGTGTCTCTGTAGTTGTTCCGTCACATAAGGGATGCTGCTATTTCGCATGATGTATGCATCATGCACTGACCCAGGGAACTTGGCATTTACATGGGAGATGTACTGGTCAGCCAAACAGACCACCTGGACATTCATGGAATGATAGCTTTTTCTGTTCCTGTACACCTGTTCACTCCTGCTGGGGGGGACCAAAGCCACATGTGTCCCATCAATGGCACCAATGATGTTGGGAATATGTCCAAGGGCATAGAAATCACCCTTCAATGTAGGCAAATCCCCCACCTCAGGGAAAACGATGTATCTCCGCATGTGTTTGAGCAGGGCAGACAACACTCTGGACAACACCTTGGAAAACATAGGCTGAGACATCCCTGATGAAATGGCCACTGTTGTTTGAAATGAGCCACTTGCCCAAAAATGGAGTACTGACAGCACCTGCACTAGAGGGGGGATCCCTGTGGGTTGGCGGATGGGTGACATCAGGTCTGGCTCCAGCTGGGCACACAGTTCCTGTATAGTGGCTCGGTCAAGCCTGTATGTCAGTATGACATGTCTTTCTTCCATTGTCGACAGGTCCACCAGCGGTCTGTACACGGGAACATTCCTCCATCTCCTCGCAAGTCCCAGCGGACGGTGCCTAGGAAGGACAACAGCGAGCACAGAGTCAATCAACCCACAGGTATGTTCCCACAGCTTCGACAGTACACGATTCTCTATGCATTGAATGGCTTGTATGAGTGTCGATGCAAGGCCTAGGCATGTGTAACGCAGTAGAAATTAAGCCATGTGGGCCCTTGAAATGGCGGCTGCCTGACCTGTGAAGTGCGACAATGGGATGTGAGGTCAATGCGCTGGCGTGGCACACCGTGGCGGTAGGCGGTCGAAGACCGCGGCGCTAAGCCGCATTGGTTAACATTGAACCCTATGGGTTTCAGGAGCCAATGACTAAGTGCGCCAGCGGTCGCGGTACGCACCGCCGCGGTACGCACCGCCGCGGACGTGACCGCAATTTTCTATCTGCTTAATCACTCGAGACCTGATCATCCACTGGAGAGGCCCTATACTGCAAGTGCTGCTGTGACCTCGGTCTGGAAGATACAATGGCTGCTGCGACTGGGGAAAGGGCCCCTGCCTTCACTTCTGAAGAATTGGAGAAACTCGTGGATGGGGTCCTCCCCCAGTATGCGCTACTCTACGGTCCTCCAGACCAACAGGTAAGTACACTGGGAGCATGCTTCGGGGGCAATGCCTGTGTTGAGTCGGGTGGATGAAAGATGGTGGGGAGGGGAGCGATTGAGGCATGCATCAAACGTCGGATGAGAGCATGTGCCACATGGCAAGGGTGGGGATGGGGGGCCACTCACATCGAGCATGCAGAAAATTATGACAATGTTATTTCTCCCCCTGTACATGTGACATAGGTCAGGGCCCATCAGAAAATCGACATTTGGCGTGCCATCGCCAAGGATGTCCGGACCCTGGGGGTCCACAACAGACGGGGCACCCCCTGCCGCAAGAGGTGGGAGGACATCCGCCGCGGGAGCAGGAAGACCGCGGAGGCTCTGCTGGGGATGGCCTCCCAACGTAGGAGGGGTGGCTCCCGTCAATTGACCCCCCTGATTTCCCGGATCCTGGCGGTGGCCTACCCCGATTTGGATGGGCGCGTGAGGACATCACAGCAGACACAAGGGGGTAAGTACAAATACATTCTGCTGACTTTGCGTGCAGTGGAGGTGTCTGGGTGGGGGAGGAGGGCTGTGGCCAACCCTAGGCCAGGGCGATTTCCGTAGGCTAGGCCCCTCTGTTAGGCATGGCCCTGTGCCCCCGCCCCCTCCTCTGTAGGTTGCCTAGTACAGCTAATCATGGCCCTGTGTCACCTATGTGTGGATTTGTCATCCATAGGCTTGTAGGCCATGTCCCACGGATTGAGTAGTGTACCCCAAGTGCGCGGCGTAGTGCCGGGGGCTTCTGTGTCTGTCCTCTCCGCCAACGGTGTCGCCAATGCATGCACTCAACATGTCTTTATTTCTCCCCCCCCCTTTTTTGTTGGTCTTCCTGTTCATGTGTGCATTAGCATCATCAGGCGGAGGAGAAGTGGCATCGGAGCACAAGGGAGCTGCATCTCACATGGCCCTGGAGGGCCATGCAACCGACTCGGAGTTCACCAGTGAGACGGAGGGCGAGGGGAGCTCCACAGCGGGGACACGTGGTGACACCAGCGACACAGACACGTCCTCGGAAGGGAGCTCCCTTGTGGTGGCGGCAACATCCGTGCCCACCGCAACAACAGGTACAGCCGCCACCCAGCGCACCAGCTCCGCCCTCCCAGCCGCCCCTCAGCCTTCGCCCTGTGCCCGCTCACCCAGGAAGGTGGGCATCTCCTTCGCCCCAGGCACCTCAGGCCCTGCCCCAGTTACCCCTGCTGCCCTCAGTGAGGAGGTCATTTACCGCCTCAGGATACTCATTGTTGGGCAGTCTACCCTTTTGAATGCCATCCAGGGTGTAGAAAGGGAGGTGCACCGGAGTAATGCATACCTGGAGGGCATTCATTCGGGTCAGGCTGCCCATCAGCGATCGTTCAACGCTCTGGCCTCAGCACTGACGGCAGCCATTGTCCCTGTCTCCTGCCTCCCTCCTCCAACTTCCTCAACCCAGTCCCACTCCCCTGTTCCTCTGCCTATCCCAGACATACCTACAGACCAGCCTGCACACACCTCAACACCCAAGGCAAGCTCATCCAGACATAAGCACCACACATCACACAAGCATTCACCCAAGCAACATCCACATGCAGACATGCCAACAGCCACTGCCTCCTCTGTGTCCCCCTCCTCCTCGTCTCCCTCCTCCCTCCCTGTGACGTCTCCACTCACACTTGCATGCACAACATCATCAGCCACTACGTCCATCACCAGCACACCCACCAGGACACTCCGCACACGTGCAGTCACCACCCCCACTGCCATTTACACGTCCCCTGTGTCCTCTCCCAGTGTGTCTGTCACCCCCTCTTCCAAACCACACAAACGCAGGCAGCCACCCACCCAACAGCCATCCACCTCACGACAGCCTCCAGCACAAGCACCTGCACCCAAAGACACCAGACCTGACTCACCTACAACCACATCCTCTTCCTCCACTCCCATACCCACTGCACCTACTCTTCCCACTGCTCCTAAAAAAAATGTCCTGTCCAAAATTAACCTCTTTCCATCACCTGACCCACCCCCTCCATCTCTTAAGAGTCGAATCAGCACCTCAGCCACCACATCCCCTGGACCTACAAGGACAATAGTCCAGAGATTTTGGAGTCCACCACCTTCAAGGGCAGCTACTTCGGCTAGCAGTAAAGGGACAGCCAGCCCACCCCCTGGTAAAACATCTAAGAAAGGCAAGGCCCGGTGCGAGAGGCCAGAGACAGCAGGCTCCAATGGCACTACCCTGGCACCGTCAGGAAGTGGGGTGCCACCTGTCACACCGACAAAGGGAGGAAAGGGCCACAGAGGAGCAGGGAAGGGTGGCAAGGGCAGCACGCCCGACAAGTCCGGCAGCAGGCGAGCTGCCCAGGAGGGCCCCACCAGCCCCATTCTAGGTGTGAAGGAGGACACCCACGGGCCCGGGTCGGCAGCACAGGAGGGCCCCGCAAGCGAGAAGACAGATGTGCACGAAGGGCCCAGCAGCCACATGTCGGGTGGCGAGTGAACTCCATCTCATGGCCGGATCTGGTGCCCTGGAGACACATGTCAAGAACCGCTGAACAGGGCCCTTCAAGACAAGCACCGCTGAACAGGGCCCTTCAAGACAGGCACCGCTGAACAGGGCCCCGCCGTGCCAAGAACCGCTAAACAGGGCACCGCCGTGTCAAGCACCGCTGAACAGGGCCCTTCAAGACAGGCACCGCTGAACAGGGCACCGCCGTGTCAAGAACCGCTGAACAGGGCACCGCCGTGTCAAGCACCGCTGAACAGGGCCCTTCAAGACAGGCACCGCTGAACAGGGCACCGCCGTGTCAAGAACCGCTGAACAGGGCATCGCCGTGTCAAGCACCGCTGAACAGGGCCCTTCAAGACAGGCACCGCTGAACAGGGCACCGCCGTGTCAAGAACCGCTGAACAGGGCACCGCCGTGTCAAGCACCGCTGAACAGGGCCCTTCAAGTCAAGCACCGCTGAACAGGGCACCGCCGTGTCAAGAACCGCTGAACAGGGCACCGCCGTGTCAAGAACCGCTGAACAGGGCCCTTCAAGTCAAGCACCGCTGAACAGGGCCCTTCAAGACAAGCACCGCTGAACAGGGCCCTTCAAGACAAGCACCGCTGAACAGGGCCCTTCAAGACAAGCACCGCTGAACAGGGCACCGCCGTGTCAAGAACCGCTGAACAGGGCACCGCCGTGTCAAGCACCGCTGAACAGGGCCCTTCAAGACAGGCACCGCTGAACAGGGCACCGCCGTGTCAAGCACCGCTGAACAGGGCCCTTCATCTCAAGCACCGCTCCGCTGGGCCCTTCATCTCAAGCACCGCTCCGCTGGGCCCTTCATCTCAAGCACCGCTCCGCTGGGCCCTTCATCTCAAGCACCGCTCCGCTGGGCCCTTCATCTCAAAGCACCGTTCCGCTGGGCCCTTCATCTCAAGCACCGCTCCGCTGGGCCCTTCATCTCAAGCACCGCTCCGCTGGGCACCGCCGTGTCAAGAACCGCTGAACAGCGCACCGTCATGTCAAGCACCGCTGAACAGGGCCCTTCATCTCAAGCACCGCTCCGCTGGGCCCTTCATCTCAAGCACCGCTCCGCTGGGCCCTTCATCTCAAGCACCACTCTGCTGGGCACCGCCGTCTCAAGCACCGCTCCGCTGGGCCCTTCATCTCAAGCACCGCTCCGCTGGGCCCTTCATCTCAAGCACCGCTCATCTGGGCCCTTCATCTCAAGCACCGCTCATCTGGGCCCTTCATCTCAAGCACCGCTCATCTGGGCCCTTTATCTCAAGCACCGCTCCGCTGGGCACTTCATCTCAAGCACCGCTCCACTGGGCCCTTCATCTTAAGGCACCGGTCCGCTGGGCCCTTCATCTCAAGCACCGCTCCACTGGGCCCTTCATCTCTAGCACTGCTCCGCTGGGCCCTTCATCTCAAGCACCGCTCCGCTGGGCCCTTCATCTCAAGGCACCGCTCCGCTGGGCCCTTCATCTCAAGCACCGCTCCGCTGGGCACCGCCGTCTCAAGCACCGCTCCGCTGGGCCCTTCATCTCAAGCACCGCTCCGCTGGGCCCTTCATCTCAAGCACCGCTGGCCCATTGGCAGAAGGGGCAGGGCCGGATCTGTGTCGGGCAGGCCTGCATGAAGCACTCTGGGCACCATGCCTCCTCCAGAACCAGTGGAGTCTGTAATCCACTTGATAGACCGTGGCTTTGCACTCCCTAGGATGGTACAGTGGGCAATCCACCCTCTGTAGAGACTTGTGAGACTGTGGCTTTGCACTCCCCAGGATGGTACAGTGGGCAATCCACCCACTGTAGAGACTTGTGAGACTGTGGCTTTGCACTCCCCAGGATGGAACAGTAGCCATGGAGGCCCCTCGTGGATCTGGCGTCGTGGACTCATCTGGCTGAGGTGCCCCCCCTTCCTCTCCCCCTGAGGTGCCTGTAGTTTTGATATCTGATGCCCCTGCAGTGTTCTCTCCAATGGATTCGGGTCTCCAGTGTGGGCTTTGCCCATGTGTTTCGGCCCATTGGCCCACGTACAATGGCTGATACCCAATTTGGACAAGACAATTTACATATGTATATATAGTTATAGTTGTTTGTTATATTTATTTACTTAGCCGTACAATATACTTCAATTTTCATGATCATTTTATATTGTCTTTGCATTCTTCCGAGGGGTTTGGGGGGTGTCACTCTGAGTTGTTGCTCTGCATTGATGTGTATGTAGTTGTGGGTGAGGGTGAGGGTGGGTGTGTCGCGTATGTGTGTGCCCGTAATCTTTTCTCCTCCACCCTCCCCTATGTCGTAGGTGCAGTACTCACCGTTGTCTCCTACGGCGGCGTTCGTGCTCCTGGTAGAGGAGCAGGTAGACAATAGCTGGTAAGATGTGTAATTCGGGTTCCATGCTGTCCAGATTCCTCGTGGAGTGTGTAGAGGTGAGCGTTTTCCGTTCGTACTGTCTGTTTCCGCCGTGTTTTTATCGGCGGGGCTACCGCCCCGGAAAAGGTGGCGGATTGGTGTGTTGTGATAGGGTGGGCGCTACATTGTCTCCCGCCTGTCTGTTGGCGGTGACCGCCGCGCTGTTTGTTTGTCCCGCCGTGGCAGTCGGAGTGTTAAAGTGGCGGTCTCTGTTGGCGGTTCCCGCCAGGGTCAGAATTCCATTTTTTTTACCGCCTGCCTGTTGGCGGGTTGGCCGCCGCTTTAACACCGACCGCCAGGGTTGGAATGACCCCCTCTGTCTTTTAAATAATTTATAACAATAATAACAAGCGTGATTTATTGTTTGGTGGGAATCCGATAAACAGACATTAAGGAGCAACATATTTCCTGTAACAAGCGCTACCCTGAGAATTAGGAGATTGGAAATAGAGCAACTTTATCAAAACTATTATTGGCAAGAGATTACGCCAGAACACAAAGAAGCCCTTTAGTCAAGTTGATTGTTTTTGAGTTTTTATATTGTTTCAGAGACTCTGAAAGTATTGTAAAAAGAGGTAAGAGACTTGTTCACCTTATAAATACGTATACACAGTGTGGCAACAATCTATAATTTCGCAATAGTTTATGCAAGTTTAATGCACCTGTGAAGTAATTCTTTTGCAGCCCAGAATCCTGAGTTCTTGGACTGTCCTCCAATTTCCACTCGATTTTTTTAAGGCCCATCACAGGTGAGTTGCATGGACTACCAGGCACCTCTCGTAAAATACCCTGTTCAATAATTTTATCTATGATGTACTTCATTCCCTCTTCTGCTTTTTGTTAAAGCTTCCACTGTTGAGTTCTAGGATAATATACCTGGTTTGATCATAATTTTAACTGGTTCTTCACGTTTTATTACTCCTATTTCTTTGCTTGTGAAATCATATACCTGTCTTTCACTGTGTGTCTTAAAATAAAAGGCAGGTCATCTTTTGTAAAAAGTGTAAACAATTGAACTCTTGAATCTTGTGATTTTATTTTGAATACTGAATCTTCATATTGGGTTTCAATTGCAACGAATCCAGTGTGCAATATATCGCACAATTCACCTTCAAAAGCAAGACACTACCAAGTAAATTAACAGGACTAAATTCACATAATATGAATTGGTGATCATTCTCCATGGGCTTTATTTTATTTGAACATTTTCTGAGACCTGATTAGTAATCTACATATTGCTTATTCCTACAACTTGGACTATTTTTCCAGAGAGGGGTAGGTATGGAACTTCCATGGAACGAACCTTGGAGCTGCACCAAGCATGCAATCCTATTCCCTCCTCATGCGCTGTAATTTCAAATTTGTCACAGTTGGTGAAAATTCAGGAAAATCATTGCTCGGAATCAAAAAGATTCAGTTGAAACATTGGGTTTTGAGGCATATTGTTTCTCATGTTTTGAAACACTGGAGCTACAGACATATTCATATCAAATTGCCTCTGATTTTGCATAGGAGTCAGTTGGGCTGGGACTGTAAACTGTCTGAAACTGATTTCATTATGCTCCATCTGAGGAACAAAATCATTTTGAATTCAATCTGGATTCTTTCTACATTTGATTTCCAGTATCTAATTTTCCAGCAGAAATGCCATGTAGTGTTCTTTTTGTACATATTGATATTCACATTAATTCCTGAATTGTTCACAAATGTTCTGCACCTACCTTGAGCCTGTACCAACACTATATAATTCCTTGTTCCAACTCCTTGCATCCCAAGAATTCAAATTCACACTCGCACCAGAATTTCTAGATGAGACAAAATCCACATCTTAATTCATCATCTGATTTTTACCATCTTCTGAAATTGTTTCATCTGTGCAATCATCAACTTATCCTGAATCTTTTTCTGCTTAGATTCAAAACAATTACTACAATATTGGGTATACTTAAGAATTTCACCAGGACTCCTAGTCTAATTGCACATTACACTCTGCTGGATACGCAAGCTAAGTTCTGGACCCAAAACAAAAATGGTTACAAATCCGCTTGCCGAGTCTTGGACTCCATTCTATTTACTATAAATGTGCATAAGTCTCTCATAATAAGCAAGCACTGATTCTTGTGGCTCTCATTATTTTTGACTTATTTAACTCTTCTTATTCACCTTCTGTTTCACATGATCTATCTACCTCTTTGTAGTTCCCCATAGCTAGAGCTGCTAGAGCATTATTGGACTCAACTCTTTCTGGCTCCTCTGTTGGCCATGCAACAGATTCTTTCATTCTTTCCACTCTGTCCACAAATCCTTAGGAACGACAATCTCAATCAGTATATTCAAATCAACCCAAACCACTTTCAAAGTAGTCCGTAATCTGTTTACCTCTGTGTCCTCTTTTGATTTTTGAAAATGTTTCTTAGAAATTGCTCCTGGACCAAGGAACATGCACATAATTTTGTCCATGCACTTCTCATAAAGGAAACTCTGTCACACCCGATTCTGTTTCAGGTTCATTTACAATCACACTCACTTTATTTTCTGTTTTGACCTATTTCTTTTCAGAGCTAGTTTTCTTCTTCCACCTATCCTTGTATTTCCTCAAATCTCTCCAGTATTTTATGGAATTAATTAAGTCCTTAATATGAACATGCAAAACCAATAGACTAATTTTATCTAATTCTGCATCACTCAAATCATTCTATAGTTTTTACGCAAGCCATTAGTTGTGTATAAATCAGCGTCAAATGCTGCTGCTAAATCTTCAAGCTTATTGTATACCTCATGTTCACACCTTGCTGCTTCTTTAATTAAATACTTTTATGTATCTGAATTATATACAAGCAAACTTCTGGTGTCAATTGTTCTTTCGAAATTCCGCCAAACTCAATTTTCAAATTAACAATCTTAATTTGATGGGACATTTTCTCTGAGATCTTAGTTGTGGAGCATGCTCACCCCTCCCTTGCCCCGCACCGAGGAGCTAATCATTGCCCTATTTTAGCAAGACTGTTAAAGTGCAGAGTTTGTGATGCCGCACTGCGTAAGACTAGAGAACTGAAGGTCCTTAGTCATGAGGGCTCGAGCTATCTTTGTGCCCGGACTTCATGCAACAGGTGCAGGAGGCGCAACAACAGTTCCTCCCAGAGAAGAAATGGCTGTGGGAGCTGCAAATGGATTACTGCAAGTGAGTGGCAAGGTTACAATTTTCAATGACCCTAAGCATCTGCAGCAGTTCCTCAAGCATAGGGGAGGCGGCGAGGGTAGGATGCTGTTCCCCCAGGGGAGAAGATGACGGTGCTGGGAGCATGCAAGATATGGAAGACTAGAATTGCTTCCACCCAGCTGGCTGTTCTTGCTTCTACTCTTGCAAACTGCTGTGGCAGCCCCTCTTTATCCTAGTTTGAGACCTGCGGGGATGAACTTGAGGGTCTGCCCAGTCTTTTGGTGTGGGCTCGGGAATGACTGGCCATGTACAATTGAGTTGTGAAAACTCGTGTAGATGCTATGTACGCTGGAGTGCAATAAGAATGTTCATGCGGCTGGCAAATACATGAACAATAGGCTGTGGTCCCTGGCTACGCTGCCTGGCTCAAGAGGACTCACACTGTAAGGGAGATCCCAGCTGGGATTATCATGTTAATGTTGTTATATTTCTACTGTTTTAAGCACACTCTATGTTTGGTATGCAGCCCCCGGTGGCTCTATGCTGTATGGGGTACTAGGTCGGGCAACATCTGTCCCCATGTGTACCCCACCTGGTTCATTTCAATACCTGTTGAGGGATGGGGTGGGAGTATTGCCGTGTAACTAATGGGACTTCATTGTGTGAGAGGGGGGTGGGTATTGTTTTCTAAAGTGGTCTTTTGACTGCTGGCAGTGGCTGCAAGCTTCAAACGATTCTTGGTTGGTTGTGGCAAGATGTGTGACACTGGGGGCTGATGGTGGATGACATGAGACATGCAGTGTCTGGACCTTCGGGCCACTCGCTGCTGCTGCTCATGACATGGAAAGTCAGGGGACTGAATGACTGCAGGAAGATACTAAGGTGATTGCTTATATCCAGAAGCACAGAATAGACATTGCAATACTGCAGGAAACCCATTTAGCACCAGATGGCCGGGTGTTGACGCAGAGCAGAATGCATGTGGCTTGCTACGCAGCAGGGTTCACTACACACGCCAGGGGTGTCTTGATCTGGGCATGCAGGAAGTCAGGTGTCAGTCTGCAGGAGGTATGCATAGACCTGGGAGGTAGATATGTGGTGGCACGTTGTTACAAGGACAACCTAGCAGTCCTATTGGTCAGAGTATATGGGCCCAACTATGACTGTCCACAGTTCTATCAATCCCTCGATGCTTGTCTGGTACAGTGGGTTACCTCCTACTCATCTGGGGCAGGGATTTCACTTGTGTGCTTTCCCCGGATCGTGATCGATCCAGTGGACTCCCTAGGTGACCTTCGGTGGCGGCTCACGCTCTTATGGAGATAGCCAGTCAAGACAGCTTGTTGTATATCTGGCGCTACAGAGCTCATACAGGGTCGGAATACACCCACTATTTAAGTGTGCACAACATTCATACCTGCACAGACTATTGGCCGCTATCGCAGAGTTTGGCTTCTCAGGTCTAGCACTGTGAGCCATTGCCACAAACGTATTCTGACCACTCCTTGGTTCTGTTGGAACTAGAGCTGCATGCTCTGTGACCTCCTGCATTCTCATGGGATTTTCCCCCAATACTAACTGCTGGACACTGTTTCAGGAGGAACTAGCGCAGTGAGTTTTTCTGCACTGACATAAGCTAAGTGGCCAGGTTTGCAACAGTGTGGGAGACTTTCAAAGTCTATATCCAAGGTATTATGCTGTCCAAACACGCTGGGTTCCTTCGGTTGCTGCAGGGGCCGACTGTTTCGATCTGGTACAGAGAATGACAAATTGGAGCAGTGGCAGGTAACGGCCAAGCGGCAACTCCTGTATGACACTAGGGCTAAAATAGATGAATTTCACAAAAACAACTCAGAGCGAGGTGAGTCACTGAGGGAAATATGCGGTTGCACGTTCATCTGAGGAGGTGAGCACCCTGGGGTAGCATTGTCAGCGCTGCTGCGCCACTACAGAGAGGCTGGTGCGATTCTAGAGGTGCAGGACAAGCAGCTTCTGTGCACCTCCAAGCAGGTATCGTACCTCTTCCGCTGGTATTATGCTTACCTGCATATGTCGCAACTTACATACAATGATAACGCTACCACAGACTAGCTTGCACATATTGCCATGAAATGGTTCACTGTGGAACACAGGGACCGTCACATGGCCACGCTGCACCCAGAGGAGATACATGCGGCACTTAAAGATATGCCATCCAGGAAGGCACCGGGTACCAATGGGCTAATGGTGGCCTTCTACAAGGCCTATCAGGACTTGCTCATCCCCGACCTGGTCACTCTGTATGAAGAGATGGCAGACGCTGGTAGTATTCCCCCTGCAATGATCGATGCTCTGCTGGTTGCTCTACTGTAGCCGGGCAAGTCACTCTGCTGATGTTCCTTGTACTGGCCATTGTTGCTACTACAAGTCGACATTAAAATCTTCGCAAAGATGCTGGCCCCCAATGCTTGCAGGCCAGAACAGGCTGGTTTTGTCGTGGGGTGCAGCTTAACATTCAGCCTACGTACACTGTTCAGCGTGATTCAACATTTGGACCTCTTGATGAGCACGACAACGGTGTTCCTCGGCGCAGAAAAAGTGTTTGACTCCGTTAAATGGGGCTTCATGCTTGTGGTCCTGAGACGCATAGGGTTGGTCCACATCTTCCTCTGGCTAGTAACGCTGATCTAACACAACCGACTGCCCATGTACGGGTGACCGGCGTCGTCACTGCCTCCTCTCTCCACTGTTATATCCTGTGGTAGCTGAGCCACTGGCATGTGCACTCCGGGACTACCATGCACATCGTGGCCACGATTCTCAGGTGACAATGTGATCATCTCTACATACACCGATGACACGTTGCTCTGTATACGCAACCTGGAATGTAATCTCGCTGCAGTGCTCCATGAGGTGGTGGGGTTTGGGAGGCACACTGGGCTTTCCGAAAACTGAGTCAAGTCCATAGTATTCCTGCTGACCCCCCACCACAACACAGATGCAATTAGATGACCCCCCTACAGTGGTTGACGGACTCAGTGTGGTACCTAGGGGTGTAGGTGCAAACAGAACCGGCAGTTGTGATGCTTGACAACTACGGCAAAGCAATACAGAGTTTGTATTGTTGGATCAGACTGCCGCTATTGCTGCCATCATGAAAATGGTGGTGTTACCTTGATTCCTCTTCCTGTTTCTGGACATCCTGATGCACTTGCCCCGAGGAGTGTTTGACAATCTTAGGGCCCTCATGGGGGCTGGGCAGCAGCCACTGGTACGCTGGGAAACCCTATCCCTACTGTCTGATATGTGGCGGCTTAATACCCATGATCTTGAAACCTATTGCATGGTGGCACAGTGTATGTTTGCACATTATTGGATCCATGGCCTAAGTGACTTGCTGCATCTGTGGATCAGTAGTGGCTCACGGGCGGGGCGGGGGAGGGAGGCACAGGAGAGGGGGTGAGGGAGGGAAGAATTTTTTTTTGTTTTTTTTTTAATCACTTACCTCCTCCGCCGCTCTTCTATCACTCAACTCTCCTCTCTACAGGCACAGGCTCCTAGCCTGCCCTGCACCAGTCATGATGCTGCTCAGAGCAGGGCACTCCAAGGCAGACTGGCAGCCTGTGCAGGCTCCCTCCAGAGCCTAAAGCGCATGTGTGTTTGGCCAGCCTGAGAGGTCCGGACAAAAACACATCTGCTGTGAAGGGGGAGTGCTGAGCATGCCCCCTCAGTGCACTTCAACCCTGTGGTCCCGCCCCTTTCAAAGAAAAAGTTAGAAAACATAGTTTATTTTTTTTTTTTAAAAGGTTTGCAGCTGCTGCTGTTGCCGGGGAGCAACTCTCCTCCACCCGAACGGGGGAGCCGCCACTGGTGTGGATGGAGCGTGATGCTGTGAGCCCAGGTACGCTACCCCAGACGCGGCGTCACGGAGTCCTTGAGTCAGTGAATGTAACAGTACATTCTTGGCGACGTCTCTTGGAGAGGCAGGCTGGGTCATTGCTGAATTCACCACATGTACCCTTTAGAATGGTGCCTATGGTTTCCATTGGGGCAAGAACGGGGGACTGTGAGTGCACTAAGTGGGCTTGGTGTGCGCACTATAGGTGATTTCTTCAATGATAGTGCAGTGTGCACTTCGGAAGTGCTCTGGGAACTGAAGTGTGCTCTGGGAACGGGGCGATAGACCCACCATCTTCACTCAATTCCATTACTACAGAGTGCGACACACACTGCAGGGATTATTGGGCGACAATGTGCTGGAACCCCAGGAAATACCTGCGTTGTCCTTGCTTCTGCAGAATAAGACCCCCTGCTGTTTGGCAGCTAGGATATATATTCGTTTGAGCAGGCAGCACACAGGCTGGGAGTCTCTAGGGTCGGACTCGAGTGGCAGAGGGACTTGGGAATAGTTATTAGTGACAAGCAGTGGCAATGTCGCTACTCGGTAGTGAAGAGCATCTCACTGAATAGAAGACATAGACTCTTGTACTTCAAGTATATCAGTAGAGTATACTACATGCCGGCTCGCCTGTATAGATATGGATTATGTGATAATGCAGACTGCTCTCTCTAAAGTGAGGCAGGGGCGGGCTTCAAGCATTTTGCTTGGTTCTTCCTTGGAATGCATGAGAGCTAGCAAGCTGTGTTCAGGAAGCTTAAGGCTATCACTAGTGAAACACTAGAACCTGCACCTCTGCTGGCAATGCTGCAATATGACAGAGACATGCAGGGTGCTGTTTGGCGGCTGGTGGCCATTGGCTTTCTGGTTGCGAGACGTCCGCTGGCAATGCATTGGACCTGTGGCCCGCTTCTTACTTTGAGGGAGTAGCACATGGATATGGCCTACTGTAAAATGCAATCAGGCACTTATAGAGAAATACTTCCGCCTCAAAGCCGCCCAATAGAAATGCTTCTGCTACAGGAATTTCAGTCATCCTGACTGTGAATGTAACAGCTTTTCTCTATGGAAGTTCACACAGCCCATATAATTTTACTTGTGGCCATGCCAATGTCTCCATGCTCTCCATGCTATGTTCAGCTGTATGTTTAGTGTAAACTTTAAAATAAAGCTTTTAAAAAAAAGGTCAACAAACACAGCACTATCTACAGCACCAGCCAACCGATGAAAGTGCGACTCATGATGACATCTCACTAATCCAATCGCAACTTTCAGCATCAGACAGCCAAATGCAACATGACTTTTCCCTTAACAGAAATAGACTCAGTGCCTCTCGCCACCAAACACACACAGATAAACAAATAACATATTGGGGGTTATTACAACCCTGGCGGACGGTGTTAAAGCGGCGGTAATTCCGCAAACAGGCTGGCGGAAATAAAGGGAATTATGACCGTGGCGGAAACCGCCAACATAGACAGCCACTTTAACACTCCGACCGCCACGGCGGTACAGACAAGCAGCGCGGCGGTCACCGCCAACAGACAGGCTGAAGACAAAGTACCACCCACAGTATTACAACAGGCCAATCCGCCACCTTTTCCGGGGCGGATTCACCGTGGATAAAAACACGTCGGAAACAGCCATTTCAATGGGAAAATGCTCACCTTAACACACTCCACGAGGAAGGAGGGCACCATGGAGCCGGAACTCCAAATACTCCCTGCGATAGTGTTCCTGCTCCTCTACGAACATCAGCAACGCTGGCGCCGAAGACAACGGTGAGTACTGCACCTACGACATAGGGGAGGGGGGAGGCAAAAGTCAGGGACACACACACGCAACCCCCCCACCCCCACCCCGACCCTCGCACACTACAACACACACACCAGTGCATTTCCAAACATCACAGTAACAACCCCCAACCCCCCCGGAAGAATGCAAAGACAAAAGGAAATGAGTACAACCATTGTAATGTATCAAAATACAGTAAGCTAATATATACAGAAATATATACACATTCCAAAAATATACATCACGATTAGTAGTGCAGGTATACACCATTCAATGTCCGTGGACCACTGGTCCCAAAAGGCATGGGCGAGGCCCACACACGATACCTGTCCAGAAATGGAGAGAACACTGCAGGGGCATCAGATAGAAATACAACAGGCACCTCAGGGGGAAGGGAAGGGGGGGCACCTCAGCCGGATGACAGCACCACGCCAGATCCACGACGGAGCTCCATGCCCATTGATGTATCCTGGGGAGTGCAAAGCCACAGTCTCACAAGTCTTTGCAGTGGGTGGTTTGCCCACTGTACCATCCTGGGGAGTGCAAAGCCACAGTCTCACAAGTCTTTGCAGTGGGTGGTTTGCCCACTGTACCATCCTGGGGAGTGCAAAGCCACAGTCTCACAAGTCTTTGCAGTGGGCGGTTTGCCCACTGTACCATCCTGGGGAGTGCAAAGCCACAGACTCTCAAGTGGATAACAGTCTCCACTGGTTCTGGAGGGGGACTGGTGCCCAGAGTGCTTCATCCTGTTAAGGACTCAGGTAGTGGATGCTGTTCTCCACTGGTTCTGGAGGGGGACTGGTGCCCAGAGTGCATCACTCTCCCCGTGACGGTCCCAGTTCCGTCACTGCCCCTGCCGCACATGGGCTAGCGATGCTTGAGTTGGCGGTGCTTGCCCTGTTCAGCGGTGCTTGCCATGGCGGTCTTTACCCTGTTCAGCGGTGCTTGCCCTGTTCAGCGGTGCTTGCCATGGCGGTCTTTGCCCTGTTCAGCGGTGCTTGACTTTGCTGTCTCTGACCTGTTCAGCGGTACTTGCCATGGCGGTCTTTGCCCTGTTCAGCGGTGCTTGACTTTGCAGTTTCTGACCTGTGCAGCGGTGCTTGCCATGGCGGTCTTTGCCCTGTTCAGCGGTGCTTGATTTTGCAGTTTCTGACCTGTGCAGCGGTGCTTACCATGGCGGTCTTTGCCCTGTTCAACGGTGCTTGACTTTGCTGTCTCTGACCTGTGCAGTTGTGTGTGCCATGGCGGTCCCTCATTGCCTAGCGGGGCTGTGGCTGCCGGGGCCCTCCTGGGCACTGACTCTGGCGGTCGTCTCCTGACCGGTGACGATTGTGCTGCCCTCCTGGGCACTGACTCTGGCGGTGGTCTCCTGACCAGTGACGATTGTGCTGCCCTCCTGGGCACTGACTCTGGCGGTGGTCTCCTGACCAGTGACGATGGGGCTGGCGGTGGCATCCTGGGCAGCGGGGATGATGGCGGCCTTCTCCGCCGTGCTGCTCTTCCCAGACTTTGGCGCTTTATTCTGCCCCTTCCCCACCTTGGGAGGAGTCACAGCTGACTCGATACTCCCCCTGGGACCCTTGTGAGCGGCTTTGCCGGCAGGAGTCTTCACCCTCTCCCGTCGGGCACTGTCCAACTTCTGGTGCTTCACAGGGGGGGGGACTGGCTGTGCTTTGGCTCCGTGTCACACTGGATGCCCTGGTGCTCTGTGCACTCCACATAACTCTAACAGGCACCACTGGTACCGGACATTTTTTGGCTGAGGTGCTAGTACGGGACCTATGAATTGGAGGGGGGGTGGTGGGAAAGAGGTCAACGTTGCTCAGGAAAAGTTTCTGACGAACACTGGGATGGGTAGCTGGAGGGGGTCTGGGAGTGGAGGAAGAGGAGGTGGTTGTAGGAGGTGTAACTTTTGATGATTTGGGTGCAGGTGCATGTTCTGGAGGCTGTTGTGAGGTGGATGGATGTTGGGTGTGTGTGTGCCCGCGTTTGTGTACTTTGGGAGGGGGCGTCACAGACACACTGGGAGAGGACACAGGGGACGTGTAAATGGTAGTGGGGGCGGTGAGTGCAGGTGAGCGGGGTGTGGTGCTGGGTGTTCTGGTGCGAGTCCTAGTGGCTGTAGTGGTAGTGCATGCAGGTGAGAGTGTAGACGACACTGGGAGGGAGGAGAGAGACGACGAGGAGGGGGACACAGTGGAGGCAGTGGATGTTGCTGTGTCTGTATGTGGGTGATGCTTGTGTGAGTGCCTGTGGGATGTGTGGTGCCTATGTTTGCCTGAGCTACCCTTGTGTGTTGAGGTGTGTGCAGGCTGGTCTGATGGTGTGTTTGGGATAGGCTGAGGTACAGGGGATTCGGTCTGGGTGGAGGAAGTTGGAGGGGGGAGGCGAGACACAGGGACAATGGCTGCCATCAGTGCTGAGGCCAGAGATTGCAGGGTTCGATGATGGGCAGCCTGACCAGAATGAATGCCCTCCAGGAATGCATTAGTGTGTTCCAACTCCCTTTCTACACCCTGGATGGCATTCACAATGGTAGACTGCCCAACAGTGAGTGAGTGACCTGAGTTGGTCAATGGCCTCCTCACTGAGGGCAGCAGGGGTGACAGGGGCAGGGGCTGAGGTGCCTGGGGCGAAGGTGATGCCCACCCTCCTGGGTGAGCGGGCACGGGGCGAAGGCTGAGGGGCTGCTGGGAGGGTGGTGCTGGTAGGGGGGTGGCGGCTGTACCTGTAGAAGTGGGGGGCACAGATGGTGCCGCCACCACAAGGGAGCTCCCATCGGAGGACGAGTCCGTGTCGCTGGGTGCTGATCCAGTGACCGCCGTGAACCTCCCCTCGCCCTCCGTCCCACTGGTGTATTCAGAGTCCGTGGTGTGGCCCTCCAGGGCCATGTGGGATGCAGCCCCCTCGTGCTCCCGTGCCACTGTACCTCCGCCTGATGATGCTGATGCACAAAAGAACAGGGAGAGCACAGAAAGGCGTGGGGAAACAGAAGAAAGACAGGTTGAGTGCATGGCTTACCGCTACTGTTGGCGGACAATACAGACACAGCAGCCCCCTGCACTACGCCGTGCTTTTGGGCTCTACAGGTGCAGTTCCTGGGATATGGCCTACATGGCTATGGTGGACATCTGCACACATAGATGACACAGGGGCATGTATACCTGTACTTGCCACTCTACAGAGGTGGGGTGGAGTGGCACATGGCCTGCATTACGGAGGGGCCTAGCCTATGGAACTCGCCCTGGCCTAGGGAAACCCACAGCCCTCCTCCCCCACCCAGACCCCTCCACTGCACGCAAAGTCAGCAGAATGAGAGTGTACTCACCCCATTGTGTTTTCTGTGATGCCCTCATGCGCCCATCCAACTCAGGGTAGGCCACCGCCAGGATCTGGAACATCAGGGGGGTCATGGTGCGACGGGCACCCCTCCCACGTTGGGAGGCCATCCCCAGCTGAGCCTCCGCCGTCTTCTTGCTCCAGCGGCGAATGTCCTCCCATCTTTTACGGCAGTGGGTGCTCCGTCTCTGGTGGACCCCCAGGGTCCGGACATCCTTGGCGATGGCACGGCAAATATCCTTCTTCTGGTGGGCGCTGACCTACATGACATGTACGGAGGAAGAAGAGAAGTCATTACCAACTGCACCGTCGAAGTGAGTGGCCCACATCCCTGCCCTTGCCATGTGGCACATGCATTCACACTCCTTCATGCTCGCAGAACTCTGCCCCCTTCCTTCTTACATCCAGCCCTCTCCACCCAGGCATAGCCCATACAACTTGCACCCTATGTACTCACCTGTTGGTCTGGAGGACCGTAGAGTAGCGTGTACTGAGGGAAGGACCCCGTCCACGAGCTTCTCCAACTTCTATGCAGTGAAGGCAGGGGCCCTTTCCCCAGACGCACGTGCCATTGTCTCTTCTAGACCGAGGTCACAGCAGCACTTGCAGTGTAGGTCCTCTCCTGTCGAAGATCAGGTATCGAGTGATTGAACAGATAGAAAATGGCGGTCACGTCCGTGG
The DNA here is from genome assembly GCF_031143425.1 of Pleurodeles waltl. NCBI lineage: Eukaryota > Metazoa > Chordata > Amphibia > Caudata > Salamandridae > Pleurodeles > Pleurodeles waltl. The sequence goes on along the minus strand of NC_090446.1, from coordinate 932,909,572 downwards.
CGGTGACATGCGCGGCGGTGCTTATCATCACCGCCGGCGCACTTCATCATTGGCTCCTGGGACCCATAGGGTCCAATGTTAACCAATGCAGCATTGCGCTGCGGTCTACGACCGCCTACCGCGAAGGTGTACAATGCCAGCGGTGTTACCTCACATCCCATTGTCCCACTTTAGAGGTCAGGCATCCGCCATTTCAGGGGCCCACATGGCTTCATTTTCAACTGCGTCACACATACCTAGGCCTGGACTCAACACACATACAGACAATTTTTGGGGTTTTGTTTCGTGTTCTGTGTAGCTGTGGGTACATACCTCTGAATTGCTTGACTCTGTGGTCGCTGTTGTCCTTCCAAGGCACCGTCAGCTGGGACATGTGAGGAGATGGCGGAATCCTCTGGTGTACCGACCGCTGGTGCACCTGTTGACAATGGAGGAGCGACATTTAATCATCACCTACAGGTTTGACCGTGCCACAATCCAGGAACTGTGTACCCAGTTGGAGCCAGACCTTATGTCACCAATCCGCCATCCCACAGGAATCCCCCCTCAAGTGCAGGTGCTGTCAGTGCTCCATTTCCTAGCAAGTGGGTCATTTCAAACAACAGTGGCCATGGCATCAGGGATGTCCCAGCCTATGTTTTCCAACGTGTTGTCCAGAGTGTTGTTTGCCCTGCTGAAACACATGAGGAGCTACATCGTTTTCCCTCAGGTGGAGGATTTGGCTACTGTTAAAGGTGACTTCTATGCCCTGGGACATATCCCTAGCATCAAAGGTGCCATTGAGGGGACCCATGTAGCTCTGGTCCCCCCCCACAGGAGTAAACAGGTGTACAGGAACCGGAAGAGTTATCATTCGATGAATGTACAGATGGTATGTTTGGCAGACCAGTACATCTCGCAGGTAAATGCCAAGTTCCCTGGCTCAGTGCATGATGCCTACATCCTGCGGAATAGAAGCATCCCTTATGTGATGGGTCAACTCCAGAGGCACCGGGTGTGGCTATTAGGGGATTCTGGTTACCCCAACCTGTCATTGCTATTGACCCCAGTAAGGAATCCCAGGACCAGGGCAGAGGAACGCTACAATGAGGCCCATGGGCAGACTAAGAGGGTGATCGAACGCACCTTGGGCCTCCTGAAGGCCAGGTTCAGGTGCCTCCATATGACAGGTGGTTCCCTATTCTACTCACCAAGGAAGGTGTGCCAGATCATCATCGCCTGCTCTATGCTTCACAATCTTGGTTTGCGACACCAGGTGCCTTTTCTGCAGGAGGATGGTCCAGATGACGGTGTTGTGGCAGCTGTGGAGCCTGTGGACAGTGATGAGGAGGAAGCAGAGGAAGAAGACATTGACAACAGGGACTCAGTCATACAGCAATATTTCCAGTGACACACAGGTGAGAACACTTTCTTTACTAATACATTTACTTTCACACTTCTACCTCTATCCTGTCTGTCAATTACAAGCAGTATTTGGTGACTGAGTTGTACATTTCCATTACGGTTTCAAAGGTGTGGTTACCAACGTGTGTCATCTGCTTGCATCCTTCATGGACTTGTGATGTGTGACATAGGTATGTTGACATTACATTTTCAAACGGATTTTGTCATTGTCATAGCTAATACACATTTTCAAAATCACAGACTGACTCCAGATTGTTTTGTGGTTCAAGGGTGTTTATTGAAGTGCTAATTATTGGAGGGGGTGGTAAAATGGTGAGGGGTGATGGTCTCACAGGTACACTGCCCATATGGGCATAGGAAGTGAAGCTGGGGCAGTTCCAATATGGACAGGGTTACAAAGTGGGACAGTGGGATGACAATCAGGGTGGTCTCATTTCTTGGCGGGGGTCTTTCCATCGTTCCTGGATCTCAGGGACCGCCTGCGGGGTGGTTCTCCGTCTGCAGGGGGTGGGGTGCTGGTGTGGTGGTCTTGTAGCGGGGCATCCTGTCCACTAGCGCCGGCAGAGGTGGTGGGCAGTTCATCGTCCAGGCTAGTGTCAGGGGCCCCTTGGAGTGCCACGGTGTCCCTCATGGTGTTCTGTATGTCCTTCAGCACCCCTACGATGGTGCCTAGGGGGGAGGTGATTTTTCTGAGTTCCTCCCTGAACCCCAAATACTGTTCCTCCTGCAGGCGCTGGGTCTCCTGAAACTTGGCCAGGACCGTAGCCATCGTCTCCTGGGAGTGGTGGTATGCTCCCATGATGGAGGAGAGGGCCTCGTGGAGAGTGGGTTCCCTTGGCCTGTCCGCCCCCTGTCGCACAGCAGCCCTCCCAGTTCCCCTATGTTCCTGGGCCTCCGTCTCCTGGACCGTGTGCCCACTACCACTGCCCCCAGGTCCCTGTTGTTGTTGGGGTGGTGGGTTATCCTGGGTTCCCTGTAGTGGTGGACACAGCTGATTGACGTGTCCTGGGGACGGAGGTATGGGCCCGCTGGGTGGGTGCTGTACTGGTGTTTCCAGAGGGTGGAAGGTCAGTGTTGGGCTGTGCCTGTGCGAGGGGAACCAACTGTCCCGAGGCCCACGATGGTCCGGGCTGGTCATCTGGATCCAGTTGTCCAGAGCTGCTGTCATCATTGTGGGCCTCTTCTGTGGGTGGGGTAGAGATGTCTGGACCCTCCTGTCTGGTGACGTTAGGTAGTGGTCCTGCAGGGGTATAAAAGCATGATTATTGCATCTGTGTGTGTCATGGTGTGCAATGGGTGGGTGACCGTGTACCCCAGTGCATTCCTGTGTGGGGGCTTGTGAGATGATGGTTAGGGGTTGTTATGTGTATGTGCAGTGGGCATGCTTTAGTGATGGGTGTCCATGCTTTGTTGTGTCATGCAGGGCTTGGTGTTGGGATGTGTGGTTTGTGTTATTCGTACATTAGTGAGGAGTTGGAGTCATAGGGGAGGGGGTGAGGGTGGGGTGTGTGATAGCATGCAGGTAGGGTGGGGGATATGATAGTTAAGATTTGACTTACCAGTGTCCATTCCTCCACTGACTCCTCCAAGGCCCTCAAGATGCATAATGGTCAAGACCTGCTCCTCCCATGTTGTTAGTTGTGGGGGAGGAGGTGGAGGTCCGCCGCCAGTCCGCTGAACCGCGATGTTGTGCCTGGAGACCACGGAACGCACCTTCCCCCGTAGGTCGTTCCACCTCTTCCTGATGTCGTCCCGATTTCTTGGGTGCTGTCCCACTGCGTTGACCCTGTCCACGATTCTTCGCCATAGCTCCATCTTCCTAGCTATAGAGGTGTGCTGCACCTGTGATCCAAATAGCTGTGGCTCTACCCGTACGATTTCCTCCACCATGACCCTGAGCTCCTCCTCCGAAAACCTGGGGTGTCTTTGGCGTGCCATGGGGTGGTGTAGGTGATGTGTGGGGTGGTGTATGTGGTGAGGAGTGTGGGGATGTGTAGTGGTGTGGGGTGGTATGTGCGTGGATGTTGTGTGGGTGATGGTGTCGTGTGCCTCTGTGTGGTGGGGTTGTCTATTGCTGTGCTCTCTCTGTCACCTTCGCCTCTAATTTTTGGTCGTAGGGGTTTGTGGGTGATGTGGGTGTGTGGTTTATATTGTGTTGGGTCTGTGGGAGTGGTGTTTGTATGTGTATCAGGTGTGTGTATTTTGAATTGTCCAATGTGGCGGTGTTTTGGAGATGTGTGTGTATTTTGAGCGCAGGGGTGTGTACCGCTAATGGAATACCGCGGTTGAAAGACCGCCGCGTGGATTCGTGGGTCGTAATAGCACGGGCGTGTTTCTGTTGGCATGACAGTGGAGGATTTTTTTTCTCCAGTTTATCACTGACCTTTGGTGTGGCGGACTTGTGTGGGTGTCTGAATTTCGGCGGATTCCGAGATGTGTGACATAATAGCTGTGGCGGAATTCAGCGGCGGTGTATTGGCGGTCTTCTGCACGGCGGTAAGCGGCTTTTACCGCCAATGTTGTAATGACCCCCATTGTCTGTTCAACTTAAATAAGAAAGGAAAACAAAGAATTAAATTTTTTTTTACTCCTGTGCACCAGTAAACAAACACCAACCTAAGTTCAACACAGTCAGACTATAATGCTTATTGAAACAGAAATCAAGACACAAATTCTTTGTGTACATGCAGTGCCTCACAAACCCACTACCCTGTCTACAAGTTCATTAACATATGTTGAGATATTGGACTACAGAGAATCTGATTACCTTCACCAACAATGAATACAGAAAATCCAACAGCTTCCTTGACACATAAACAAGTACTAATTCTTTATCTAAGAGTTATGACAAAAACATAAAAATCACAGAAATTAGACCTTCCTACTGAACCGTAAATTAACAATGCATAATCAAAATCTCACATGCAGTGTAATTCCCCGATTACTCACCCGCAATCTTCATTACTGTCGAACCTACACGTCCTTGTCGCAGTCATTACACTATGAGGGGACCCCCACCTCCTGGACAGAAAAAACACAGGACATTTCTAAGTACATCTTGCCCTCCTGGGTGCTATATAAGCTAGCCAGAATACTCCTGTTATTTCCAAGCAAAGACAACAGCTCAAAGAGAGTGTGTTTATTGGCAGTGACAAGGACAAGTAGGGCTAAGAGTAACGAAGGTAACTTGTAAGTTACCTCTATGCCCCTTGTCCTCATCCCAGTCATTAAACTGTGAGATGAAGTGCATTATAGGCCTTTGATCAGAAAATAAAGCACTCACTAAAAGTATGCACACCCAAAGTACTTTAATGCATGCTAATAACATGAACACACCCCATATAAAAAAAGATAAACCAGTTTACCCAAGAATTGATCTCAAAACCCCAACACCAAAATGTATAAAGTCAAACTCTACTTAAATTAGTTTTAGTTGCTTTCCTCCCTTGTTCTACTTGTCCAAATGTCACAAACAGTTTATCTGTTTCCTGAAGGCTTGTGACCTGTTTTGATAAATGAAAAGAGCTCTTTGAACATCCAGTGTGTGAAGAGACTGCTCCTCCTCCAAAGGTGTAGAAGGGAAAAAAGAAGAAAGGATCACCTCTTGGGAGTAGAGAATGCAAGAGTAAACTTTAGGAAGAAACAAAAGATTGGGTTGTAGAATTACACAGTCATCGAAAAATCTTAAAGAAGGAGGACAATAGAGTAAATCCAATAGTTCCATGATTCTTCATGCTGCTGTGATATCCACTAGGAAAACCACCTTACAAGAAAGAAATTTTGAGTCCTCTTCCTCAGAAAGGGGAGATTATAAAGATTTAAGAACCATAGGCAGATCCCAAGAAGGAAGAGGTTTCGAGATAGGTCTTGATGTAGAAAAGCTCTTTAAAACCCTGTTAATTAGAATATCAATTTTACATTGAGGCTCAGAAAACTTGTTAAAGGCTTTAAAAGTTAACTGGTCAAAGGCTTTAAAAGTTAACTGGTCACATTTTAGTGCAGTAAAAGAAAGGTTAAGCTGAAACCCTTCCGCCACAAATTGTAAGACTGCAGAGAATGGACAAGAAGGAGCCAAACGATTATATAGAAAACACCATTTATGAAATGTCTGATATTGTCTGAAATAAGTCTTCAAGGTTGAAGTCTTTTCTTATTCTGAATGGTTTTGACCAAGATGGGGTAGAGACCCTTACTTATTAAATTCAACCTTTCCACCTCCAAATGGAGAGAACAAGATTTAGAGGAGGAAAGGAGGAGTCTCGAAGAGAGACAGAGCTGGAGGTTGAACCTACAGGGGGCATGTTGCCAGTGTCTTCAGTATTAGGAACCAAGAGCTGCTCAGCCAATAAGGAATCACTAAGATTATTTCTGTCTTTTCCCACTGAATCTTTGCCAATGTCCTTGTAATTAGTGAAAAAGGTGGGATAGCATAGAGAAGTTTGTGGGCCAGTTCACCAGCAGTACCTCTGTTCCCATGTTTCCTTCTCCTAAAACCTTGAGCAGAACCTCTGAACCATTATATTGCGCCTTAAAGCGAAGAGATTTAGAAACAAAGTTATGAGATACCTGCAGATTTGTTTGAAGATCTTGTAAGATAATGATAGGTTCATTGGTGGAGGGAAAGATCTGCTCTGAAGATCTGCCTAAGTGATGTCTATCCTCTTAATATGTATTGCTGACAGACTCAGTAAATTGGTTTCTGCCCACAGCTCAATTGATGTTGCTACCTAACCAGGGGTTTGGATCTGGTGCTGTCTTGGGGATTTATGTAGGCAATGAATACAGTGTTGTCTGATCTTTCTAGAATATCCTTTTGCAGAAAGAGATTCTATAACCTAAGGAGGGCTCTGTAAATTGCCATACATGCCCTCCACTTTGATAACTTCTTCCATTCCATCCATGACCATCTCTGCTGATATGATTGACTGAGAAAGGTTGCACCCTAACCAAGTTTGCTGGCATCTACAGTTATTCCAAGAGGTTCCTGAGGATGGATCCACATGCCCTAGCAAAGATTATCTGTTTCATCTAACATTCTAGCTCTTGCTTAGTTTGACTCCACAGAGGGAAGAACCAGTCCAAGGAGTGAACCTTTGGAGATAGGATTTGTGCAGAGGCCACAGAAAAGGATCCAGGCAAAGGATGTGCCTAAGGAGCTGTGAAGACACAAGCCACCAAGTGTCCCTGGGCCTCCTTGCATAACCTCGCTGTAACCTCTGAACTGAAAACCATTTTGACCAACCTCTGCAATCAATCCTGTTTTGGGGAAGAAAAACTCTTGTTGATCAGTCTCCTTGTGAGTTCCAAAATCCGCAAGGTCTCCCAAAAGGCAGGAACATGCAGCAAACCGTTGTTGAACTATGGATTAACTGGTATCAAGTGAAAATGAAGGTGAACAACTGTTTGAGCCATCATCTTTGTGAAAACTCTGAATTTTCAATCCTTCTTTGCTATAGGCACGCAAAGATAAGAGTCATAAGATCCAGCGTATTCATGAAACTCAGTGATGGGATCAAAGGGGAGATCTCTTGTAGTGTCTCCATCTTGAATTTGATGTCTGGGACAACAGCACTGGGATGACTTCTTGACCAGAAAGACTATTGAGTACACCCCAGTCCCTTCTCTTTTGCTGGAACAGGATGTTACTCTTTTCTATAATAGACAGGCAATACTTTTAAGGGAATAACTGGAAAGAGAGTTTTGAATGGTTTTTGAATGTTCTGGAGCATTGAGAAACTCTATTGGCTATCCCGATTTGACAATGTTGAGGATTGTCTGACCTGAGTACATTCCATCCAGAGAAAAACCTCTTTGCCTGTCTACCGACCTGTGATGGAGAGACCTTCTCAACATAGTCAAAAATTCTTAGGTTTGGAACCTGAATCCAATTTCTACTCCCTAAAAGATTGAAGTCAAGAAGAGGAATGCCTCTGAAATCTTGAAGACTGGTCATAGGACAGCGTCCTCCATGGTTGCCTAAAAGTTTTCCATCTAAAAGGCTTAGAAGATTTTGGCACCTCTTTCTTGATTGATGAATAATATTACCTATCCTTAAATAATCAATGGAGTTTGTCCTCCATTTCGGCTCTGAACAATCTCGGACCCTGAAAAGGCATTTTCAGTGCTGTGGATCTCTGCGCTGCATCAGTTTCCCAATGTTTTAGATATAAATTGCATCTAGACAAAATTGAGGCTCTACAGGGTAGAGCTTAGGATCTAACCACATTACAGGAGATATCTGATAGAAACTCAATCTGATGCTCCATAGATTCTAGCAAATGAAGGCAGTTTCTCTCCTTTTAGATGTTCCAGAACTGGGATACAAGCCCGTGAGCAAAGACTGCTGCCAATATGCTCCATAAACATTACCCCTCTATGCAATATGGGATCCTGTAAAGACACTCTCTAATGAAGAATCCATCTTCTTATCTGCAGGTATTTCAGAATATTCTCCTCTGCCATGGATGATCAACCGATCAAACTGGCTACCACTGAATCCACCTGAATAGTATCTGATAGAATAGTCTCCTTCTCCTCCAGGGGATAGAGTTTCATCATAAACCTGGGTAGAGAGATCTTCTCAGGAAATCTTCATTCATTTTTAATGACCTCTAGGACAAATTGATGAATTGGTAATCCCAAATTGAGAAGTCTGTGGTGCTGAGGCAATATTGGATCTTGCAAAGAGGATGGCCCACAACCCTGGAATTGAACCCAGGAAACTCAGATTAAAGATTAATCTACAGTATACAATCCACGGATATGGAGCAACCTAACTAGCACACTACGTTCTATGTCCTGATGTGTAAGTTATGTCACTTTTGAATTATGTATATACATTAACACGGAGCTATTGCAATTGAAACAAAATCATTATGATTTGTTTTAATGTTCCTTTCTGGCTTAAAATAAACTAGGCCTCTCTTTGGCCTCCACTCAATCTTTTTAAATGTGGCTACTGTTTCATAATGTTCATTGTGTGTTCATATTCTCACTTGACACCAAACGCAGCAGCCTGTGCGTTGCCCATTTTGTATGACCTATTCCTCTTGAAGATCCACAGAGGAAACCTTTTGCTACTTTCTAAAGCTTTCCCTGCTAGCACACTGTATTGCATTCATTCATAATTGTTTTCTGTTGTTTATAGATGTTGTTTATTCTGCCACCTCCAGATGTAATACCTTAAGGTTTCTTTACAGTAATTGTTAAGAAATAGATCAGTATTTTCTTCTTGTAAATACATTAATTTAATTACTGCTGGCTCTGACACCAACAGGACCTGTCCAATTTAAAAGCCCTGTACAGCATCTATAGTCTAAGATACAGAAGTCTCCTTTATTTGCTGAAACACTTCTCCAGATCATCACACAAACTGAGGTGTAGATGGAACTAGACGAAACAAAGCTATTGTGCTGACAATAGTTCAAAGCAAAATGGAGTTTGTAATAATAATAAGAAACAGGTAGGATAATATTTGCCTGTGTATTTTTAATACAACTAGTCTGCTATGTCATTAAAACTAGAAAGGTCTACTTCTTATATCAAGAATGGAGACATTTTCCAGAACATTACAAGATACAATAGGTGCGTTTGCAATGAAACATTTTGAGTCTGGTTGCTGTAGACCAATCAGCAACTTTAAGGATGTCTTCCAATGTAAAGCTAGATCCATAGACTTCAGAGGACCTAGCCTCTCTAGCCGAGAGAGCCCCAAGGCAGGAAATGTCAATACCATGAGCAATAAATAAAGCCCATCTGGTTAATTTGTAGTCTCTGATTCTACCTAGAGCCCCAAACTGTTTTGATGTAAGATATGGCCTCTGATGAAAATCCTGAGCAGCATACAGTTGATGAGGCTCGATTACTGAAAATTCTCACTGGAACTAATGTTCTTGCAGTCTTCCCAGCTTAGATATGAGGTTAAATGTTCTAACTTTAGAAGCCAAAGAAATTCTAAGCACCTTTGTCCATTTGGAATTGATTAATGATTTCTTAGTTTTTGTATATGAGGACTGCAGCTAGGTTAAGTGAGTTATATGTAGTTTTATGGTATTGTATTGTCTTTAAGTGGCAATGTTTAGCATTTTAATTAATCATGCAACTAATTAATCATTCATAGTTAACGGTTGTTTGTTCTGTTATGACTATCTACAACTAAATGTACACATGTAATTAGAATTACCAGTGACTTATACGTTTATCCAGATAAGGCACTGGCTAATTCAATTACCAGAATTGTATGCTACTTGGAAATCTACTTGAAATACCATGGCTATAAATTTTGCCATTGTATATGTGATATACTAGAGCATGCAGTTTGTATCCGCTTGACACTAGGCTTATAACAAAGACACTTTTCAATTGATTAGCACTTAGGAGAAGCAGAAAAATAGTGTCAGAGCACCCTTAACTGAACAATTTATCATTAATTGGATTTTCTTAATTTTATGAATCATACTTTGAAATTTTTAATCGACAATTTGAATGATTTTATTCAAATTCATAACCATCTGAATAACTGTTACTTTTACTTTCTGTTGAAGGGCTGCACTCCGAATATGTTGTATTTTTGAAGTTGCACTTTGGTTTTGCAATGGTTTTACTTAACTAATAAATAAAGTTTTTGAACTATGAAATTCCCAGAACATTTCTAATATCTGAATCATTTTATGGTATTGTCTTTAGTGGGAAATCTACTGCTATATTGAAAAGATCTGGCAATCAAACCTGTGTTTGCCAGAACAGAGCCCAAATGATCAGAAACATATATTGGTGTTTGATATGATGCCATCATTAGTTCCATCCACTCAGGATCACCTACGGACCCCTGACCCGATAACACCCACAACCTCGGGAGCAAGATAACCAGCATCAAACTGATCACCATCCTCAATGCATCCATCACAACGGCCTCCTTCCCAGAGGAATGGAAACACACACAGTAGTAAAACGTCTCCTCAAGAAACTGACCCCAGCGACCTCAAGAACTATTGTCCCATCTCCCTGCTCCCTTTCCTAGCCAAAGTCTTTGAAAAGGCCATCAGCCACCAACTCGCGGAGCACCTGGAAAGAAACAGCCTCCTGGATACTTCACAATCCAGATTCCACTCCAACCACAGCACCGAAACCGCTGTGATCGCAGCCACTGACGACATCAGAACTCTTCTTGACTGGGGAGACATGGCAGCACTGATCCTCGTCGACCAATCAGCAGCTTTTAACTCTGCATCCAATCACACCCTCATCAAGAGCTCTCACCATAGCCAAATCCAAGGACACACCCTCAAATGGATCACCTCCTTCCTCACTGGCAGAACCCAGAAAATCTGTCTATCTCCTTTCACCTCCGAATCTAAGAACATCACCTGTAGCGTCCCTCAAGGCTCGTCCCTCAACCCAACTCTGTTCAACACCTACATGACCCCCTTTGCCAGCATTGTCAGAAACCATGGACGAAACATCATATCCTACGCAGACGAAACTCAGCTCATCCTCTCTCTCTAAGAAAAGCCATGCACCATGACCAGGTGCATGTCAAGCATCGCTGACTGGATGAGAGACAACTACCTACAAATTAACAAGGACAAGACAGAAGTTTTGATCTCCGGGAACAAAATCTCACCATGGAGCAACTCCTGATGGCCTTCATAACTGGTACCCTCACCCACACCGACAGACCACACCTGCAACCTTTGAATCACCCTCAACAGCAAATTCACTATAAGAACCCAGTGTCCTCAGCCCGGTTCTTCACCCTCTGCATGCTCTGTAAGATCTTCAAATGGCTCCTTGTTGGCACCAGACGAACTATCACTCAAGCCCTCGTCACCAGCCTCTGGACTAGAGGAATGTGCTCTATGTAGGAATCACTTCTCACCCCATGAAAGACTACAGACAATACAGAATACAACAGCCAGACAGTGAACCTGCATCCACCCCTCACCTCAAAAAGCTCCACTGGCTCCCCATTCAAAGGGGATGTCAATTCAAGATGTTGACCCACGCCTACAAGGCCCTTCACAACAAAGGGTCAGCATACATCAACCAACGCCTGAACTTCCACCAACCCTCCAGACACCTGCGATCCACCTCCCTCTCCCTCGCTCACTTCCCCTATATCTGCCCTAGCAATTGTGGAGGACCCTCCTTCTCCTACCTCGCTGCATAATCCTGGAACAAACTTCCCCTTCACCTACAGACATCACCCTCGCTGATTGAATTCAGGAAAGGACTCGACCTGGCAGTTCAACTGAACCTCCATTGCAGCAGGGTCCTCAGCACCTGGATACCCTCATGGAGGACAAGTTGCGCCTTATAAATACTGTTTGTTTGATTGATAGGCACCTAGCTATCACACTGAATGGAAGAAATGTATATTTGAGTCTGGAACTCCAACCCTAGAGACAAGCATATGGTTTGAGGTATATTGAGACAGGGTTCCCTTTAATAGACACCCTTTGACTTATTTTGAGCTAAGTTGAGAAATGTGACGAGACAAATGGAGAAGCTGAGGGAGGAAAGGTATGTGTAGGAGGGGTACAGAATTCTACTTAACCCCCTTGCACCATTTCAATGTCCCAGGGTCTGATTATTTGTTTGCCAGTTGTGTACAAATAAAGCTATTCTGATCTCTCTATGTTTAAAAGAAAAGTAATTATGTAACTTCAAATGGTTTGTTGCCTCTCCAGTTTGAGTAATGGTAAATTGTTTCCTGAATAAATGTCATATTTAAAGGAAGAACGATTGGACATTGGTAATAATAGACTTCTCATTACCCTTGCTGCTATATGACCTGTAGGAAAACCAACTTCCAAAAATTAATTTAAAAGAAAATTAGGCTATGTTGAATGGCTGGCTTTGGAAGCCGTTATGTACCTGGATAGTTCTATGAGGAAAGTTTCTCCCAAGATTTGAACTTTAACTTAAGGGCCTGCTTTGAATGATGCTATACCTCTGGGTAATTAGCAAGCACTTCCTTTTCTGGTATATATGGCAACACTCGTGTTTTCTACAGGCAAGTTACACTTTTAATCCATTTGAAAAAATTGATTGGATCACCCGTGGGAGAGCCATCTTTAGCATTCAGTGTCATTGTGAAAATCTTCAGTATTAGAGCTACAGCATCCAGCCGTTGGTCTTGGCATGCTTTTTAGGGTCTTTGCCATTCTCCGCCATTGGAGGTCCTAGGACAATTGGATTTGTTTGCTACAGACAGCTTAGTCCAAAGTGCATCTGATGGAGAAGAACATTTGGACTTTTTGATTTTAGACCAAATCACAAACATCAGGATCAGCAAAATTATAAGAGGAATTCAGGATACTATCAGGTTCATTGTTTATTATCTGGTGCCCCTTATATGAGTGACAATAATATATCTCTGTATCTCTGTATCTCTGTATCTTCTTCCGGAGAGGATGGCCTACCATCTGGCTTTAAGCCAGTGTCTTTTTTCGATTGATAAATGCTAATCATGGTACAACAATTCTGGATGCACCATTTTTTTTTTAAACATTATTTGTATTGCTTTTATACATTAAAATACCATTACATGCCACATGACGCAAGGAGTGTTAAAATGTTCACTATTAAATTTAAAATCAGTATGCACAATGAAAGATCCTAAGTGGTACAACAAACCAGAATTCTATCCACAAGCCAACAGTCCGGAAAGGGATGTCCTCCGTCATCAGGGTTTTTAATATATATGCCATATGTTAACATAAAATTCTGGTGAGGGTCAAGCCTCACTCCACTGACGATTCTGGTTACCCCCGTGACTGAAGAGTCTGAGGAGCCGGGCACATTAACAATAATGTGCTTTCTTTTTTGGACACATTTTTGGGAAATTCTTTAAGGGGTTCCTTCTTCAGTGGATGCAATGGCAGAAGTCTGGTTACTACAGGATCGAGAGCAGGGTCTAAGCAGTTAAAGTGTATTTTGGGATTTTGCTTATGTGCCTGATACTTGCTCCACAGAAGTAGAGCCAGCCTTTGTCCAGAGACGTTTACAGAATTGTCTATGAAAGCCATAATTATAGCTGAGAAATATCTTTTGGTAGTGCCTGTAAACGTTCAACAGGATTCGTGCTATATTTCAGTAATTCAGGGCTTCGGATAAAAATAAAGAGTAACATGGCAATTATTTTATATTGACATATTCAAAATTCATATGCAAAAACATATGCTAAGTATTGTCTGGCAATGCTACGCAGTATCCAGGAATAAGGGACAGTTCTGAGCATTTCCCTCACTGGCATCTCATTATTAGAAACAAAGTGTCAGAGGGAAACGCTTGTGCCTTTGTGAGTCACCTGATGGAAACAATGCCTGGAGGTTGGAAAATGCATTCAGAATCATGTGAGGCTCTAACTTAATGCTGAGAGGACCTGGAAGTAGCAGAAGTAGGGCAAAATGAGAGGTGATGCAGGCTGCCTGGAGGTGGGGATAAAAACCTTGAATTATGCCATTTGAGCCAGAGTCCTAAGAGGGATGTTGAACACAAAACATGAAGTGAGATAAGAGCTCTGGTCCAGACACCAAAGGCTGTTGGGTTTCAAAATACCGGGAGCAAGGAGTTGGAAAGGGACTACATTAAATGCTTAAGTGAAGGACAAATACTAAGGGGTTGGGAAGAAGCTAGAGTGAATGTATAAGTGACAGAGTTCTCGAAGAAAGCACACAGGCCTAGAGCCATGTCAGAGCAAGGAGAAGCTTCCAACCAGGAACTGGTAAACAACAATTGAGCATACCCCAACAGCATATTGTAGGACTTGAAAAATAACACATTATATAATAATATAGATATTTTAATAGAGTACATTAATACATATTTGAAAGAATGCAATACTTAACTGTCTGAGCAGCAAGAAAGAGTACTGGTGCACTTCAGCCAGGGTTTATACGTTTGGGTGTAACTTTGTTTGGATACTTGTTTCTGTACTTAACTATTAATTAGTCACTACCTCACACATACCCATCTAAAAGATTAATTTCGTCTTACCTCTCTTTCACTCTGGCTATCTTCTACTCCCCTTCAACCCTATGTTGACTCTTTTAAGTTCCTTTACTGCGTGCATCCTATTAGTAAATTTGTGAACTCTCTCAATTGCCACCTCGAACAAGATTCAACCTCCACATTCAAATCAAGAAATGGCTACAATGCTCATTACTGCTCAAAATGCTCAGTTAGCACTATGGAGTGGTCATAAACCTTTCATCTCAGAATAGCTGTAGCTAATCTTTTTTCTTGCAGTTATCACTTTTGGCACATTTCTACGATTTGTATCGCTCTATACTGACTCCTTGTTGAAACAAGGGGCATCTTTAAAATGGTTCCCTTGGTTCATAAAACTATCCATTCTGCCCCCATTCACTACCTCTTTCATAAACTGAAAATCGCTGAAGGTCTTGACTCTCTCTGAAGTTCTGAAACTCTCCTCCTTGAATTCCCTGCATTAAAAAAATAATACAGTTTGAATCATTCTCTCCCAGCTTTACTAAAGTCTGGAACTTCATTATCCCCATCTGTCAGCACCGATCTGTGTATCTGTCAATGACTGGTCACTGAGAAGGTCTGTTGAGTCCCCTTCTTAATTACCTGAGGAAAGGGTGACTCCTCCTGCCACTGTGCCACCCAGCCAGACCAATACATGTGAAAGTTGTCAAGTGTTTCCTTAATAGGGTCCCAGGATCGGAAGAAAAAATACAAAAGGTAATAGCCCTCATTGGCAATCTTGTAGCTTTTGATTAAGGGTGATTATTATGTAAGTGGGTAGCAGGGCACCAAACTCCCCTAGACATCAGGAAGTAGCTGTTAAGCTCTGTCATGCACGGGGCACACACTAATCTGTGGTATGCGAGTCCTTGTAGGATGGAGGTAGAATCACAGAGACTGGTTTCCAACCTGCTACCCGACTACCCACACCTAAAAACCAAGCCGCACAGGGGAAAGGTAAATAGCAAGAGATGAGAAGTCTGGATGGTCTGGGCACTGGCGGTTCTGCTTTTGCTCATTAAACCCTCTTTGTCACTGGTGCCATCCATGTGGCTGTGAATGTGAATACAAATGTTAAATGTTGAACTACTCCCTATTCTTACTTAACTTTTAACTACTTCTAACTAACATTTCCCTATTTCATCATTCCCTCTTTCCCACCTATGTTCAAGTCTCATAAAAAGTAGAGTTGTATTGCCTTCTGCACCCCTTTGAAAGAAAATTAGTTCAGTCAATATTTGCTATTCTGCTCTTTCCTTACATGGAAAATGCAACCTTATACCCACCACCCATGTACTTGTTCTGGCCTTTAGGAGGATGGCAGCTATGGTTCACTCTAATTTTTCTTCAACTTGTAGACTAGCTAGTCTCTCATCTTGAAAATTATCTGAGGAACACAAGCTTAAAGGTAACTTGTTCTTACTGCGACAGTTATTCACACTAGTGCGTTGCCAAATGGTCTTCAAGTTTGATTGTGGAGCAAATAATAAATAACATATTTTACTTTACAGATTCTCCCCTACTCCACGCCGGACAACGCCTCCTGATTTCAGAACTCTCTACAGGAAGTATGAGCACCCTCGGGCTTTTGCATGCCCGTTACAGTGATTTCGTAGAACAGATGCTGCTGTGGTTAATGTTTGACTTCTTTTTCTTCTCTTTCAAGTTCTGGTCCAGGTCTCCCTCTGGAATGAAGACGGAAGTTACAGGGCAGATGAAAACAGGAGCAGGTGGAAAGATGCTTCTTTCTTCAAGGAGGTATATACCAAGTGATGAGTCACATACGGGTGTGGATTTTATAATATGCCATGCTACTGCTGTCCATCTTGCAAGATTTGAAAATCTCGCCAGAGCACAGTCAGATGCATATTGTGCATAATAAAAAATGAGGCAGCTCACATTGGTTTCTTGTTGTTCAGGATTCCTAACACTTCACATCTACTCAGTATGCCCCTAACCATGGGGCAGTTTGTGTGTGCATGAAGTATGCTCTTCTTACTGGTAGCCTACATGTTGGGCATCTTGTTGTGGTCGTCACTCCCAAAATGTGCTAGTCCCGGCATTCCTTTTACATCAGGACACTACTTATAGGAGCAATGAGCCAAGAAAGAATGCCCAGAAGTAGAATCCAGTAGAAGTTCTGACTGCTCAAATCCAAGTTCAAGGAAAAAATAGTAGCAAGGGAGAAACGAATTAAATAACAAAGGAATGAAAATAAGAAAATGGATCGATTGTGATGCATCTTTCACTTGGAAATGCCGCTTTGTATGTGATTCAAACAGACAGTGATATTAAGACTTTCTCTGAGATAAGACTGTCCCCTTGCTTCATATTAAGGATCTGTTAAACAATAAAAGGATACTCTAAATGTTGCTGTTGCAAAATAGGAGTACACAAAACTAATTCTTTTAGAAGCAACAGGCCAGATCAGCCTCTTTTGGCCAAACAGCAACGACCCCCGTATGATCCTGGAAAACTGATTAATTTGGCAAATACAAAAAAGACTTTGATTAGTTTTGACTGTGGTTCAAATGTGCAATTGAACAAGTGCTGAAACCTTCTATTCATCAATATGAATACCATATCATGTACTTATGTATCCTAAAAACTTGCTCTATTACTTTAGAAACACATGTATTCATCTAAGCAAAACAATTGTAATCTGTTAAACTCTAAAGTGCTTTAACATGCTGCATGTTTTTCAAGGCAGTGTGAATAAATCAGAGTAGCATTCTAATTGCCAATACAAAACACTTGAAAACCCTCTCAACACTTTTTTGATGAACTATTGAAATGCCACAAGAGCACTGTAGTGTCCAAAATGCAGGACCTGACAATCATACAACCTAAAGTTAGTGTGAAATACAATTTCCCATTCCTCACCCTTTTAAACTCAGACTAGGTGGTAAATTCCTTTGAGATCTAATTTCATGAGTGCTTTTCCATTTCACAAGAAATATATCAATGAACTATTTGTAACAAGAAGGTACAGAAACCACACAGTCAGTGACTGAAAATATAGCATTTGCTGCAAAAACCTTAGAGTGACATTTATCAGCAATGTCAGTGGTCAAACAACTAACTGACAATAATATAAATTCAGTTATACTGTCCTTACTGTCAGTCATCACCAGGGATATGTAATTTAATTAAGACATTCCCACAGTCACCTTAATCTGAGGAGCATTATTAGATCAAAACAAATCCTTTTCACATTAATCTCCAAAACAGATGTAAGAAATTGTGCATACAAAACCTTCCTGGAGATGAGGATAATGTTGAACCATCAACGACTATGACCTCCTTTAGAATATTTTTCGTAATTACAGAGATTTGTACGTTTGGAGCAAATGGAATACCCATAAAGTAAACTTCTCCTATTCATCAGACAAAATCATTTTCATTGTCATCCATGCCACCATGGTTAAAGGCAATATTAATTGTATTGTAATTGTAATCGTATTTGTATAGCGCTTACTACCCCTGACGAGGCATCAAAGTGCTTTTCGGTGAGTAGCACGGTACTCTGGAACCCAACAAGAATTAGTGATGGATTAGTATCGGGAAATAATGAGTACAGTTTTAGTATTATTATGAGTTAATTTGAGCTGCGGATATGAGAGTTTGTTAGTTAGATTGACTGGAGAAATGGAGGGGTGGAGGAGGAAAGAAATCCAGAAGTGTTAATTAGGAGTATTTCCTTAATTTACTCAACCCAATGGCTTGGGATGAGTAAAGGGGGATGGAGGAGGGAAGAGTATGTGGAAGGGTTAGGGAGAGCATATTAGCAGGGTGAGATAATTGCGGGAGAATTTAGTAGGGTTGTGTGGGAGGCCACGGTAGTAGAGTGTGGTTTGGTGAGTTAGATGTGGAAGCGGAGGGAAGAGCTTAGGCAGAGTTATTTACGGAGATGAAACTAGAAGAAAGGATTTGGGATGAGTCAGAGTGAGAATGGAGGATAGTTTGATACAATACATAATTAGAACCATGGGTAAAATATACTTAGTCAAACAGGTTTAAAGAGTGTGTGTGTATTTTATTGTTATGACATAGTAGCGATACATATTTTCTATAGAAACTATACATAACTAGAAATATAAACATAATCTGAAAAAAATATTTATCAACATAAACATATGCAATTCATAGTTGTTTGAATATGGTGGTTATGAAGGAAAGAGCTAACTCTTGAGTAGTTAGAAATATACACATAATCTGAAAAAAATATTTATCAACATAAGCATATGCAATTCATAGTTGTTTGAATATGGTGGTTATGAAGGAAAGAGCCAACTCTTGAGTAGTTTTCTGAAGACAAGAAAGTTATCTGTGGCTCTTATAGTTGGGGGTAATGAATTCCATAGTTTGGCTGCTTGAACGGAGAAGGATGTACCACCTATAGTCTTTTTCTTGTATGGTGGTGTTCTAAGGCAGGGTGCCAATCTTGAGCGGAGGTTTCTTTGTTGGAGGTATTTGGTTATTTTGTTTCTGATAAAAAGCGGTCCTGTTCCATGTATAGCTTTGTGGGTGATACAAAGCAGCTTGAAAGTGCATCTTCTGGCAACGGGTAACCAGTGTAGTGCTGTCAAGGCAGGGGTGATGTTGGCTTTGCGGCTTTACATGTAATAGTAGCCTGGCTGCGGAATTCTGGATACATTGTAGTTTTTTCATAACAGATAGAGATGATCCATGGTAGAGGCCATTGGCATAATCCAGTTTGGACAGTACAAGCGAGATAGTAGCTTGCACCTTGTGTGGAATTCCGAGGTGGGGGAAGATGCGTTGTTTCAAACAAGTTAATAAACATGTCCACTCTTGACAGGCATTATCAAGATTGTCTTATTTTAGTAGTAGTGTGAGCCATAGTGCGTAAAGGATTTTCAGTGAGATCCATGTCCAACATTATTGGGGTCTGGCAAACTGTTAAGTTGGACTGACGGAGATGGATTCACTGAGTGACCTAGTCCTCCCATCCAATCACTGACCAATTGCTATTGCACTAAAATTAAGACAAACAAAGAAGTTAGAGGATAAGGTGAGAAGGATCAGAGATACAGAAGCTAGTCAGCAAGAGCTGGTTCAATCCCAAGATCTTCTGGATCATGGTGTTCAGAATTAGATATAACACAGGAAGGGAAGAGGGAACACAAGATTAGACAAGGGATAACTGTGGATGATTGAAATGGCACTTTGTGCAATTTGCCACAATCCAAGGCAGATGATGCTTTGATAAACCCTCATATTAACCAAGAACTAGCAAAGAAATTAGAAATTCAAACAGTGGGCAACCAGAGGATTAATGGCAGTCAACACACACCAACACATAAACAGACACAAAGGGACTGAAGCTCCCACACAGGAGCTTGAAGGACCCTTAGGGAGACAAAATAACAATACAATATGACTACACAATTCATTTCTAGGCACGTAGCAATAGGTCTGAAGGGTGTAATTACTTGCTGTACCATTGTCAACCAGGAAGTGAAGATCCAACACAGATATTACTGAATTTCCCCAAGTTAACAGTTTAGTCTTTCCTTTGTATACTCCATTGCCAATTCTATAAAGTCTCCTACTCCTTGCCCTGTGTGACAAAGCACATTAGTAAGCCCACTTCTTCTCTTAAGCATCCTTCATCTGTTACTGAGTCCTGACATCGATAAGGCAGCCACATTCATTATTGAGTAATCCAGCTATTTCATTGGGTGAAATCTTTCAATAGGTAAAACTTACCACTGTGATTCTTGAATGATCTAGTTTTACATAAACTGTCTGTACAAATTTAATTCACCTTCCATAATACGTGTGCTGCTGGAGGCCCGGCCCAAATGCTCAACATGAGGTGGGCCTAGTGCTGGTGAATGTGGGGGAGCACCCCTGGTCTAATTGGTCAGAGTGTCCAGTATTGGCAAGCGACTGACAAGCACAGGGAGCTCAGGGATCTATTCCCTTCTGCCTGCCGAACAATGGAGATGATGAGAAAATGACATAATGACCCACTTCCTTCTATTGGGTGCAGAAAGACCCGACATGCTGTGACTAAAAATTCTGGTAAGGGAGGAGCTGGCATCTGCCTCTCTTCTATGGGTCGGGACCCTTGTGTGCAGCCTTGGCTGACCAAAGGCCAATGGACCTGGAGTTTGACAGCTTATTACGGCCCCATCCAGCCATCACTGAAGTATCTGCGAACATCCAGGCATGCCCCAAGGGCTGCACCCAGCCAAGAGATCCAGTAAACAGTCCTTGCCATGAAAGAGTGGCATAGAACACCCTAACCCTCTTGGAGGCCCAGATCCTCTCATGAAACCCTGGACGGACTCTGAGGCCCTTACAGTGCACATGACAGTGTGGGACCTACAGGTCTACCAACACCATCACCTAGTAAGTGCTCATAACCTGTGCAGTTTCAGGGGCCAGAATTTTGGATCCGATAGACCATACAGGTTCTACAATAGTCTATTACTGTGACTGTATGTTTACATAGATGGAAAAATCTGTTTACATCTAAAGTTGAATTAGACCACAGGGTCAAAATATAAATACATTGAATGGCTCACACAAGCAGTACAGCCCTTGAGCCTCTCACAAACTAGTCCCGATGGCACAGACATTCACAGAATACTAGAATGGCCACCAGTGTAAGTTAAACTGAAGCCACAGATGCTACCCACTGAGTTGCACACATATAAAAGCGACTTAATGATCATAAGAACCTCAGCAGAAAGAGCAGGATGGAAGAAAATCAACTCTTTGCCCCCTGTGTTGGCTGCTCATGGCTTCATTCTTACTCCACGAAGAGAGTGGAGGAGGTACAATCCACAAAGAGATCCCAAGAAAAGAGTGCCTGGATTCCTCAAGCCCTATGTCCTGCACCAGGAGAAGGGATCCACAAATTTAACACTCATGCTGACCTCAGACTATCAAAAGGACGATGCAACAGATCAAAGAGAAACATGACAGGTAAACTGTTGACCAGATTCAGAATATCACTGCTCATCTAGGCAAATTAGACACAATGTGTGAGGCACTTAGCACCACCTGAGTGATCTTGGAAGCCAAGGTCACTGTTATAGACATGGGACTTCTGTGGGAAGATCAGAAGAAGCTTACCGAGAGAGTGGCCAAAACTGAATCCGCCTTGAAGGAACTCAAGCCACAAATAGTCACTTTAAATAGTAGGTTCAAAACCTCATGGATCATCTCCACATCCTAGAAGAAACATCACAGGACGTATGAAAAACCCACCAGTTGCAGCAATATGAGAGAGGTGGCAGGATGGGATGGGTTTCTTTTTAACCTGGAATACAACCAGCGCAGCATTTCAAGAACTATCTCACTTGTTCTCCATTGAAAGCTCCAACTGAGTATTGGCCCTTCAACGGCCACCCGGAGCATCGTCCAGACCCATTGTGGCCAAACTGCTCGATTTCAAAACCTGGGATACTATCCTGCAGACAGCTAGGAAAGCAGGACACTTCAAATAAAAAAACAGCAAGTTACTGATATTCCGCAATTCACTCTTACCATTCAACATCATCAAGCCTCCTTCTTAGGGTGAAGTGAAAGCTCTTCAAAGTGTGGCTTTAATACGCCCTGATTTTACCAGCCACATCTCAAGTTCATGATGAACTACAAAGCATATTTCTTCAGTGAACTTGAAGCAACCTGGGATTGGGCAGACCAGCAAGTCTCCTCAAGACAAGCAGGTATGCCACAACACTGGGAGTCACAAAAGCACAAACCAAGGCACACGAGACAGGAATGTAAGACCAGTATATAACTGCATCTCTCAACCTTGAACAAATAAGCTTGGGAAGGCAGAGCGGCAGCACTGAAGACAGCAGCATGTTTCCACACCACAAGTACAGGAAATCTGCCTTCCATGCATGGTCACCCCAGTCTTTTTGCCTTTTACTAGATCCTATATTTATGCTGGCTTTAGAACTCTGTATACTTTAATTTTGCTGTAGTCAAATGCCTTTGCTCCTCATTTACACATGGATGAATTGGTATACTCCTAATTGGTATATTTAAGTTTCCTAAAAAGTTCCTAGTATAGGGTACAAAATGTACCCATTGCCTGGAATGTAAATTTCATTAGTGGACAGTAGGACCTATTGTGCCATTGAGTATCATGGCAGACCGAACATGGTATCAGGCCTGCCATTGTAGCCTGACAATAGCAGTGCAAAACACAATACAACCTGTCAAAATAAAGCATTCCGATAGGTAAAAAACGTACTTTTAAATATTAACCCTCCGCTGCCAGGCCTTTTCCCCCTTAGGTGCCAGGCCTTTTTTTTTTGGCTATTTAGGGCAGTTCGCGCTTAGGCCCTCATAACCTTTTGTCCACATAAGCTACCCACGCCAAATTTACGTCTTTTTTTCCAACATACTAGGAATTCTAGAGGTACCCAGAGTTTGTGGCTTCACCTGGAGGAGACCAAGTAATTTGCCAAAATACAGCGAAAATTTCAAAATTGGAAAAAAGGGCTGCAGGAGAAGGCTTGTGTTTTTCTCTCCCTGAAATGGCATCAACAACGGGTTTGCTGTGCTAAAATCACCATCTTCCCAGCTTTCAGGAACAGGTAGAGTTGAATCAGAAAAACACATTTTTCAACACAATTTTGGCATTTTACTGGGACATAACCCATTTTTACTATTTTTTGTGCTTTTAGCCTCCTTCCAGTTAGTGACAGAAATGGGTGTGAAACCAATGCTGGATCCCAGACAGCTAAACATTTCTGAAAAGTAGACAACATTTTTAATTCACTAAGGGGTAATTTGTGTAGATCCTACAAGGCTTTCAGACAGAAAATAACAACTGAAATAAAATATTGAAATTGAGGTAAAAAAAAAACCAGCAGTTTTTCTCCACGTTTTACTCTGTAACTTTTTCCTGCAATGTTAGATTTTTTAAAGCAATATACCGTTACATCTGCTGGACCTTTCTGGTTGCAGGGATTTACAGGGCTTGTAGGTTCATCAAGAACCCTAGGTACCCAAAGCCAATAAATGAGCTGTACCTTGCAATGGGTTTTCATTCTATACCGGGTATACAGCAATTCATTTGCTGAAATATAAGGAGTGAAAAATAGGTATCAAGGAAACCTTTGTATTTCCAAAATGGGCACAAGATAAGGTGTTGAGAAGCAATGGTTATTTGCACATCTCTGAATTCCGGGGTCCTCATATTAGCATGTGAATTACAGTGCATTTTTCAAATAGATGTCTTTTTTACACACTGTCTTACATTTGGAAGGAAAAAATGTTGAGAAAGACAAGGAGCAATAACACTTGTTCTTCTAGTCTGTGTATCCCCAAGTCTCCCGATAAAAATGGTACCTCACTTGTGTGGGTAGGCCTAGTGCCTGCGACAGGAAACGCAACATGGACACATCACATTTTTACATTGAAATCTCACATGTTTTTTGCAAAGTGCCTAGCTGTGGATTTTGGCCTCTAGCTCAGCTGGCACCTAGAGAAACCTACCAAACGTGCATTTTTCAAAAGTAGACACCTAGGGGAATCCAAGATGGGGTGACTTGTGGGGCTCTCACCAGCTTCTGTGACCCAAAATCCTTTGCAAACCTCAAAATGTGGCCAAAAAACACTTTTTCCTCACGTTTCGGTGACAGAAAGTTTTGGAATCTGAGAGGAGCCACAAATTTCCTTCCACCCAGCGTTCCTCCAAGTCTCCAGATAAAAATTGTACCTCACTTGTGTGGGTAGGACCAGTGCCTGCAAAAGGAAATGCCTCAAAACACTATGTGGACACATCAAAATTATCAAATACAAAACTACTTGTTTTTGCTGGGGAGCGGCACCTGCGTTTTTGGTCCTAGGCTCAGCAGCCATATAGGGAAACCCACCAAACCCAAATATTTCTAAAAACTAGACACCTGAGGGAATCCAGGGACGTGTGACTTGCATGGATCCCCCAGTCTTTTCTTACCCAGCATCCTCAGCAAACCCCAAATTTAGCTGAAAAATCTAATTTTTCCAACATTCCAGTGTGGGATCACTGCACCGGGACAAAGTTCCTACCACCCAACGTTCTCCTCAGTCTCCTCAGTCTCCCGGTTAAAATGATACCTGACTTGTGCAGGTGGGCCAAGTGCCTGTGACAGGGAAGAGCCAAAAACATGTTGAAATTGAGGGGGAACCAAAGCGGGTCCAAAAGGGCAGTTTGGAAAAAAATAAAACATTTTTAGGCTGACAAGTGGGCAGAATTTTTATTAGTATAGATGCGAAAATGCTGGGTGGTAGGAATTTTGTGGATTCCTGCAGATTCCGGAAGGTTCCATCACAAAAATGTGGGAAAAATGTGTGATTTTCAGAAAAGTTGGTGGTTTGCAGGGCATTATGGGTATGAAAATGGTGCGGGGTACATGTGAAGCACATCACCCTGGACTCATCCAGATGTTTAGTTTTCGGTCTTGTGGATGTTTCTACATGGCAGCGTCCCAAAGTCCAAAAAGTGCAGCCCTCACCGTTCCAAGTGGGAAGATTTTGAGAGTTAGACAAGCTCTCATGGCCCAAATGTAAAACCAAAACCTAAAATAATCGAATGTCCTTTTGCTTGCCGTGGGATGTTTTAGTGTGCTGGGGAGAGCTGAAAGACTGTTACCCCCTTCAGTTGGGATGGGGGCATAACCATGCCGTACTGGTTAGTAGCCACCACCCCATTATTTAATTTTTTTTATTCCCTGGTATCTAGTAGGCTTTCTGCCCCCCCGGGGAGTGGATCGGGGATAACTGCCCCATCTGCTCACCGGTGGGCAGAACAACTTTGGTCCCATTTATTTGGGGTGGGGGTATGACCTATACCCCCACCCTCTTTTTTTGAAAAAAAAATCTTCCCTGGTC
Source organism: Pleurodeles waltl (assembly GCF_031143425.1). Classification (NCBI taxonomy): domain Eukaryota; kingdom Metazoa; phylum Chordata; class Amphibia; order Caudata; family Salamandridae; genus Pleurodeles; species Pleurodeles waltl. The sequence goes on along the minus strand of NC_090446.1, from coordinate 932,884,306 downwards.
TCTGGTGGGCTTTCTGCCCCCCTTGGGGGCAGATGGGCCTTCCAAAAATAGGCCAATCTGCCCCAAAGGTGGGCAGATATGGCCAACAGCAATGTGCCCCCATGGGGAGTGACCCCTGCCCAAGGGGCTGCCCCCCAAACAAAGCACACACATGCACACACACCAATCCCTGGCAGAAATGGCCTAAAATAAATTTCCCCCCCAGGGGAGCAACCATTGCCTAAGGGGTTGCTCCCCTTGCTGGAAATTGGTGCAGAAACAAAATCCCTAATTCCTAGTGGTTTCTGCCCCCCTTGGGGGCAGATTGGCATAGTAAAAATAGGCCGATCTGCCCCCTAGGGGGGCAGAAATGGCCTAAAATAAATTTGCCCCCCAGGCAACGACCCTTTCCAAAGGGGTCGCTCCCCTTGCGTGAGATAGACACAAAAAAATAAAAATCCCTGGTGTCTAGTGGTTTCAGCTCCCTTGGGGGCAGATTGGCCTAATAAAATAGGCCGATCTGCTCCCAAGGGGGGCAGAAATGGCCCAAAAAGATTTCCCCCCCAGGGGAGCAACCCTTGCGTAAGGGGTACTTCCCCACGTCTAAAAACATAAAACAAAAACAACAAAAAAAGATGGTCCCTGGTGCCTAGAGGTTTCTGCCTCCCGGGGGCAGATCGGCTTAATTACAATAGGCCGATCTGCCTCCAAGAGGGCCAGAAATGGCCTAAAGATAATTTTGCCCCCAGGGGAGCGACCCTTCGCTCCCCACATCTAAAGAAAATAAATCAAAAACAAACAAAAAATAATCCCTGGTGTCTATCTGTTTCTGCCCCCCGGGGGGCAGATCGGCCTAAGTAGAACAGGATAGTTAGAAAAAAATTATTCAACATTTATTTTAAATGGTATAAGAAATCAAATTCAACAATGAAGCTAGAATTTTAATACATATGAAGGAAAATTTATTTTTAGAAAGTTATCTTCTCTGCCGATAGTTTCTGGAAGCTAATTTACATTTGTTCCTCAGTTTCTCCCAGCCAGTAATTAGCAGGGCCGGCCTTAGCGCTGGTGGCTTGTTGTGCGACAATGTATGTTGGTGCCCTCAATGATCACCACGGCCACAGATCCCCTCTACAACCCTTTAACCGTGCCCCTCAAGTCTCTGTAACCACTTTTTCTCACACATGCATTTAATTAGTTTTATAGCGCCACTCATACCAGTGTAGGGTGTCAGAGCACTTTACTTTGCAAACACATTACACAGAGAGAATCAATCATAGGTGTGTAAATCAGTGTATAAGAAATGTTACATAAGACATAGGACTACAAGGTGTAGGAGTCACATACCATCCATACTGGTAGGCTGTATAGTTTGAGTGCCTGGTCTGGAGAAGCACAAACTCAGATTTTTTAAATGTGACACCATGGTTGGAAGTTCTCTTTATTAATAAGCATCGATTTCTACCCAAATGTTTCCCTTTTTGCAACATTAGGATAATGAAAGACTGATGAAAAAATCTTTACACTGTAATCTATACCTTGCAGTATGCATGCAGTTCTTTGATGACAGTTAATAGCTTACTCTTAGAATTTTAACTTACAAACTGCAAGTAACAAAATGACCTACTTTACAAAAGTAGTAACTGAGCTATTTTTGTTATATGCACTTTGTGATCCGCAAGGCACATGTTCTTTACAGCAGGCATATTAACACTCTCTGCTACCTTAAAAATTCCTCTAGAGAAAACCCCCATCTCACTCCAGACAGAACATTAAACACCAGAGTTATCTTGACATTTTTATTTTTGCCTGAAAATTTCTGAAGGCAAGGACGCCACACCAATGCTTTTAAAACCATAATATACATGTAAATACAGCACCCACACCCGTTCCCCATCCTGCCTATAGACCCGGCCCTGGTAATTAGCCTTGAATAGATCAGAATAGAAAAGAATAGACTGACACTAATGGAAAGATATAACTCTTCTGAATATGTAGCGTGGGGGCTAGGGACCATCCTTTTTGACACTTCATTGTGAAAACCTGCTTGATCATCAAATCACACTTGAAAGGTCTGCTGGGTTCACATATAACACTTGGGGCACACTTGAAAAGGGAGAGACTAGGATGCCTAGGCAATCCATATGGACCTATTATCTGGTTGCTGATGAGACTGTTTTTGTCCTACCAGGTCTTCTGTTTCTAGGTTTACATATAACCCTTGGGGCACACTTCAAGGGAGAGAGATTACTATGCACAGTCCATGGATAGAATGACAATTTTGGGCATACTAGTAGACTTTTAAATATTTGGTAGTATATGTATGTAGGCACACCACTGATACAAACGCAGGTAATGTAGTAAGGGCTATGGCTTCAGCAAGAGTCCTAGTAGCCTTCTGGAAGAAACTTCCATTAATGCAGCTAGGGCAGTGGTTCCCAACATGTGGTCCAGGGGCCCTGGGGGTCCGCGACTGCTCATAAAGTTAAATAACATTAACAGATTATGTCCCCAGCTTTCACTAATGACTCAGTGGGGATGGTGTGGGGGGGAGATTTTCAATAATGATTGAGTGGGGTTCCTGGGTTCCGGTAATGATAAAGTGGGGGTCCACAGAAGTCAAAAGGTTGGGAGCCACTGAGCTAGGGCATGTGGCGCTTTAAAAAATGGTGCTTCTACAACGCATGCCATATTATTTTGCTAACTTACCAGTGATAGTAACTAGACCCTTCTTCTGCAGACATAAAGCTATATTGACAGAGTTGGTGTGGATCCATTTTTATGTCTATCTTGGTGTTGAAAATAAAGGATATTTTTATCGAATGTTTAAGTTGTTGGCATGATTTAAACATGTTGAATTTGGGATGGATGACGAGTAGGGCAGTAAGCAAGTGTGATTTGATCCATGGTTAAGTACTGTATACTGAAACAGCTAATAAATACAAATTTCTAAAAAAGAGGGCATGGCAGGAGTCACTACTAGGTAAGAATAAGCAAAAGACTTTGAGCCTGATTTAGACTTCGGAGGACGTTATTAACTTTGAATTTAGAGATGTCTGCCGGCCCAGCGAACATCTCTTAACATTGGCAGGAACCGCCATCATGGCAATTCCTGTCAATGTAGTAAATGTTTGATAAAAGAAAAAAGAACAGATGATGGACGGAATGCTGAACAATGCCAACATTCACCCCCAGTCACAAAGATCTGGGTTTAATCTGTTGTTTCTTTGTCCACCACACCACCCCAGTTTGGACCCAGCCATATGCAAATCATTCTTGACCCGGAACAGTCCAGCCTGAACTGCCACACCAGATCGTCCCTGGACCAGAAACAAGCATCCTGGGACCGGTTTCAGGATATCACCCTACATCAGCCAGGCTAGCTTGAATCCAGTGGTGCAGTGAGCACTGGACCCATGTCTGGGCATACCCTTCCTACCTATGGTGACAAATGCAAAAAGAACAGAAGATGGACGGAATGCTGAACAATGGAAACAATCACGCCCCAGTTAGAAAGATCTGGATTTAATCCATCATTTTTTTGCCCACCACGCCACCCAAGTTTGGACCCAGCCATATGCAAATCAGTCTTAACCCTATTCCCTATGGGAGCAGTCCAGCCTGAACTACCAAGCTAGGTCCTCTCTGGACCAGAAACAAGCATCCTGGGACTGGTTTCAGGGTATCACCCTTCATCAGCCAGGCTAGCTTGAATCCAGTGGCGCAGTAAGCACGGAACCAACACCTGGGCATACCCTTCCCACGTAAGTTGACAAAAGCAAAAAGAACATATGATAGACGGAATGCTGAACAATGCAAACATTCACCCCAGTCACAAAGATCTGTGTTTAATCCATTGTTGTTTTGTCCACGACACCACCCCGGTTTGGACCCAGCCATAATCAAATCAGTCTTGACCCTGTTCCCTATGGGAACAGCCCAGCCAAAATGGCCAAGCCAAGACCTCCCTCGACCAGAAACAAGCATCCTGGGACCGGTTTCAGGGTATCATGTTTCATTAGCCAGGCCAGCTTGAATCCAGCGGGACAGTGAGCCCGGGACAATTTTAGGGGGAATGTTGAGGTCTTTCATTTATTCTGCTGTCATTTCCTGTGAGTTTTGTGAGGAGAGATGCAGAAATGTAGTCTTGTCAGGGTTACGCTTGAGTTTAAATTCTTACAGCCAGACCTGTATTTTAACAATGCTTGAAGCTAGAGACTGTCTTGTTTTCAGTATAGTCGTTGTCATCAGAGTATTGGTGAAAGGAGATACCATTTTTAGGGGCCGATTTAGAGTTTTATGGTGAGGGTACTCCGTTGCAGTGGCGGCGAAGTACTCTCTCTGACACAGTGAAGGTCCGCCTGCCTCATTTAGAGTTTGGCAGTCCTTCATTATGTTGAAGGCGGAGACTACTGTGCCTCCACTACTGACATAAACCTTCAATGGCCCAACAGAGTAAGGGTCTTTGAAGGTTCGGCCATGCATCCACCTACCCGATTTAGACTGGGCAAACACCTGGCCAGTTTTCACTGTCCGTCATCACCAGGAGAAAATTGTTATGGCAAGGGGGCATTGATTTAAATTTTTGTTTAGGAAAATAATTGAAAAAGTTGTAAGTTTGCCCTTCAGCTCAGCCTTGTTGACAGAGCCATCCATTAAATTTACAACACATTGACTGGAACTGCTGTGATGGCGGTTCCTGCCAGTGTTAAATAGGTCCGCTGGGCTTGCGGACGTCTCAAAATTTGCCAGATAGGCACTCCTTTAGGGCAATCCTAAACAGTTTTAGAAGGATGTTGTGGTCGGTGGTTTCAAATATTGCAGACAAATCATGAAGCCTTAGGGTGCATGTGTTTCCCTCATTCAGTATACACAGCATGCCATCAATAACTTCATTTCAAGTAGGAGGTTTCCCTACTGTCTCCTAACTGTTAACTGAATGGGAATTCTCCTTGTAGATTGGTATCAGTAGTACATTTCTTGTATAAATTAACCACAAGTCTTTCCAGATATTGTTTGCAATAAATGGGAGATCTGTATTGAGTTTTTAGTTGTTACATGGTGAACATGGTCAATTTTGATTGTCATGAAGAAAGCTGTGACCTAGGGAGGAGTTAATGATTTATACCATGGTGGTGTGAGTGCTTCAGCATGGTCTCTTGCAATGGCGAGGATCAGATTAATTTGGTGAGGATTTGGTGTTTCCAATATTTTGAGTGATTACTAAATCACAATGTTTTTTAAACTGAAGACATGCTTTCTTGCTTTATCTCTGGTAACGCTGCATGGGGCAAGGGCAGTAGGCTGAAATGGTAGATGCCTGGTCCTGTGGCTCCTGTCTCAGTTCCCAAATCATCACTGATTTGCTACCCAGAGGAGCTGCCCAGAGCATCCTGGGGCCACCAGGACACACAACAGCAGCCCAACAACACAATTTAACCAGCAGGCCCCCGAATTAGGGAACAACCCCCCTTCAGTGTTGTTCGTGTGTAAGCCATGAGGAAAGACCCAAGATGATAGCTGGCAGGGTCTGCACTTGCTCTGATGTTGTGGCTGAAGAACAATGAACTTGACAAACACGGAAGATGCAGCTCTTGAGAGTGGACAGACCACAGGGATCTTAGGCCCTGCCCAGTTCCAATTTGTAGATGAAGCCTGCACCGGCTTGTCCTGGTTCAGTTCAACAGGGAAGACAATAATGCAACAGGAGTCTCTGCCCTCCAGGAAGGAGCAGCCTGGAGGTGGTAGTCCTGGGGACCCTGTAGAGGGTTCCCTGGAGCCTACCCAAGCCATGTAACTAGTGAACACTGCATGGAAAAAAACCTGCAATAGGCATGTGAAAAGGACAGAGGTCAAAATGACAAGAGACAGAGGGCCTAGCCTAGCCAAGACAGCAAAAGGTAGGTAGGTGGCTTGGATCCCACCCTTCTTCCGTCAACTTAAGTGCACCAACAAACTTGGATAGACTCAAAGGGAAGAATAGCCTCAATGCAGTAGACTGCATTGACTGGCCACCCACAGGAATCTCAAAGCAAGCTATATCTCTAGCAGGCTGTCGAAGGGCTGGTTGACTGAACAGGTTTTTTGTCCAGTGTTCGCTAAACTCCTCTTTCCTACAACAGGGATGCCCAGTAACCCTGAGCACCATTGGCACTATGTGCTTGTGATAAACCATCATTTTCTGCTTAGAGGACCACCCCTTCCACTCCCTGGGCATTCAGGTCATGGGGGGAATGTTCACAGCTAATTTTCAACAGAACCATTGTCTATTCTGCTACCCACAGGAGGGGAATAGCGGATCCCATAGGCTGTGATTTAATCAGGTAAGTATTCCATACAATAGTGGAGCCCATTGAGGAGTCCTGCAAAGCTTGATATAGAGGTTGGCCTCTATCCACTGCACAACGTTGATAGACTCTGTCTTACTGAGTTGCATAGAGACACACTGAGGGTGACACAGGAAGTGGATGAAAACCAGGGGACCACATTAAAGCTTTTCAGGGCCACTGCTTGGAAACCTGGAGTCTTTCTCAGAGAATTACAGAAACCCCACACATTTCCTCACCCTTTGCAGAGAGAACCATGCGACAGGAAGTGAAAACTCAATTAGTCTTTCCTGTTCCAACACCATGGCAGGAGGACAGGAAAGAAAAGAGACCAGCATCAAGCATTTCCTACACCCAGGCACAACTCACAAAACAAGCAGTGAAAAAGGAGTTTGAATATGACAGATTACAGGGCACTCTCAGACTCCAAGAGGGACTGACCAAATGATAACCAAACACTTCCTCCAGCAAACGTTTAGGTAAATTAAAGAGGAAATACATATTGTGAAAACAGGCTTGCAACAAGACTTGAAAGAAATGGGTTGACAACTGAGAGCACCTTCAGATTTGCATGTTAATACTCGAGAAGAAGCGTGGGATCCTCCAGGACGAGTGCAAAGACTTGGCAAACTACTCAATGAGGAATAATGTCCACATTCAGTCAGCTCCCAGAAAGTAACTCACAGAGACTTGCAGTGGTACATCTTTAAGCTCTTTAATACCATAATGAAGTGAACAGGAGGAGACCTGATGAGACTGGACAGAACACACAGATTGTCCCTAATGTCTTGGACAGGACCTGTTGTCTCAGATGAGTTGACCTAGGTAAATGTTTTTGAGAAGGAGACTGTGATGTCCAAAGCATGGAGGGGAGTCTCAATCTCCTACAACGTAACACTAAACCAACTCTATTAAGCCCTTTTTCCCATGATGCTGGCCAGACCTTTGTCCTTCAAACCAATTGCTGACCAAATGATGGCAAATGGCATCAACTACCGCTGGGGCCACAGCTTCAAGGTGGTCTTTCAATGGGAAGGCAAACAGTGATCCTTGGCCTCTCTCAATGAGGCCCACAAACTTCTGGATTTCAGCAAGATTAAACATGGAAGCTGTTCACCCATGTATCATTGAGATATGACAACAGCTGAAGAAAACAGAGAAAAATGGAAGAGAGTAGGCATCTGAAATCACAAAAATTGACCAGACACTATCAAAATACCAGTGGGCAAAGTGCACACACTTAACATCTGAGGAGGGCCAGTAGAGACGTTTAGGATCACCGTCAGTTCAACGAGGCGAATGTGATACAGTGACTCTGTGGTAGCCTGGTGGAGGTTTGCTAATTCTGATGGGCCCTCTCGAGCCAACTACATTTAAGGTGGTCTGGGATCAAGGGCAGCCTGTGGGTGGAAGACAGGGCCGAAAACCCAGCTTACTTCAGACTCCCTTTCATTGCTGTTAAGTAAGGGCACATGGGAGGGTGTCAGAAAAGCTTGATGCCAGGCTAAATTATTTTAGTTGACAAGGATACTTTTGTTACCAGTGAGTGTTATCGTAGCTCCCAAACAACAAAAGACCACATAGTGACACTTCCAACACTTACAGATGATACACTCCATATTGACACTGAAAACCATCAAATACGTCAGAGGTTTCAATAGTCCAACAAAGCGAGTGTACATTTTGTGAAAGCTGCAATACATGGATACATACATTGAATTCCTGCATGAGATGTACCTCCTTTGTGTAGGTCAATATTGGCTACTGACATGGAAGTTTGGCAGGCAGTAGCGTTCAGCGGCAACCAAAACAGTGGGGGCAGCCATCTTGCTGAGTTCCCACCACAGCTTTGCGGAACACAACACTAAACCTGACAAGGAGAGGAAATGGATAGTTCATGCTGACTTACAAGTACTCTTGCAGTTACATTGTGTTATGTTATGTGTATGTGTAAAGCATACAGACACCCAAGAAGATATCCTGGCACTGAACAGGCATGAGTCTAGTCTCATCTAGGGAAGACAAGAGGAGCAAATTCGAAGAGCCAGGCCTTCAGTTTTTTTTGGGGAACTTGGGAATTGAGAAGTTGACTCTGATTTTCATTGGTGAACCAGATCTGCTGGTGATAGTGTAGTATAGAGGATTTAAAGGTGTTCCTATCTGCATTGTCTTGGTTTATTCTCTAACTTCATTCCAGTGGCTTGTAGAGGCACTTCACCGTCCTGCAGTAAAGTGGGTACCCTTTCAGAGAATCAACTTTGTGCTATCCAAGATCTTAGACATGTGGGGGAGGTCGTAGACAAGAGAAGAGGTCCAAATGAGTGAAGAAGAGAAACCTCAGGCATTCCTCTCTTACTACGAAATGCTATCAACAATTGCTTTCACTGTGTCCATAGGAAGATCGCCCTATCTCAAGTCTGTGACACTCGCTAAACTTCCCTCCTCGTAGATGGAGCTCTTGGACAACCACATGCCCAAAGAGGATATTCTAAGGCTGAAAAATATTTTGAATCTAGACAAAGCTCCAGGGCCAGAATGCTTCCCTGCTGCCTTTTATAAGAACATTTCCCATCAAATACTTAAGATCTTGATAAAGCTTTTCACTGGGTTTGGATGTTGGTGGAAAGTTCCCTGCACAATGGTGGAAAACATTTTATCCTTCATAGCAAAAACGGGAAAAGATCTCACTTGTGCTTTGACAGCCCACTCTCCCTGTTGTAAAGATCTTTGCCAAGATTCTGGCAAATGATGTGGACAGGGAAATGGTTTTTCTAACTCATGCAGACCAAACAGCAGCTACAGCCTTCCCCACACGTCTAAGGGTTTGGTTAGTACATAGTTTATTCTCAGACGTGTACCCACTTTACTGCACCCCTCCCATGATACCCAACCCCTGTTCGGGGAAAGATATAGTTAACTGTGTCATTTTCAAGGAAGGACCTGACCCCTTACTGAGATTAGTTCCTTCCAGATATTCCTGCAGGGCTTAGATTTATGCCTGGCCAGCTACTGTTCCCATTTGCTTGAGGAGTCTTGGATGTTTTTTCAACCAGTGATAATACTAAGAGGGTTCTCCATTTGATCAACATTGTGAGAAAACTTAACAAGAACGGGGTACTTCTGTCTCTTATGCCAAAAAAGCATTTGATAGGGCAGACTGAGACATTAGTGCTGCTTTAAGAAAATCTGAGAAAGGTGACCGCCTCATGATAAATACTTTCTACTAATTTCCCTGGGCCAGAATTTGAGTGACTGGAAGGTTCTCAAAGTACATTAATGTATTTAAAGTCAGGGGTATTCTATTTTTGTCTCTCTCTCTCTCTCTGGAGTCCCTCCTGCAAACAAATAAGAAACTGCCCACAAATTAAGGGGATCTTCCTCTGCTGAGACACCTACAAAATGCTGATTAAGGGCTGACAGAACCTAAGCAATGGCTACTGGAATTGGTCCCATTGTTGGAAGCATACTTAGGCCTAACATGCCTCTAAATCAATCTTAACATATTGGAAGGGTTAATAATGGGGGCAGACAATCACTTGACTCCACTCTCAGAATTTTGCTACACGTAAGTCACTTTGTGAATTCGGCTCTGACACTCTTCAAGTGGTCCTCAGATAACATCTGATACTTGGGCATCTAGTTTAAGCAGAATTTGACTTAGGTGTCGGGGAACATCAAGACTCTCTTGAAGGATGCTAAAGCTACCTCGACATTCTGCCACAACCACACACTGTCATGGGTCAGAAAGACAGTCACACTCAAGATTACCCTTCTCCTGAAGACCCTGTACATATTTCAAATCCTTCCACTCTCCTACACAAGAGATAAGATATTGTGAGTGCAAGATATCTGTTAATGCATTCTCTTGGTCAGGGGTAAGCTTTCCCTTACCTGGAAGATATAAACAAAACTACCCAAACATGGAGCCTTGGGATTAACGCATATGCCTTAATATTATCAGTGTGTCAACTCAGATACATGGTGGAATGGATTCTGGGCAAGATCGCCAAGCCATAGTGTTTCATTGACCAAAATCTTGTAAGCCGTCTAATGGGGAAAGTACTATGTGGTTGCCAAAAAAAACAGTATGTACAAAATGTATGCATCACCTTAATCACTCGCACAGCACTAGAGGTGTAGAGACACCTAGTTAAGCACGCAGGCCTAACTACATTTCCTGCGACTAACACCTGTGTTTAGAAATGTGGATTTCTCGTCTGAGTTGAACACCTTTGAATTCCAAACATGGAAATCCCAGGACTGTTTTAGGACTTGTGACTTCTCCAAAACAGGCTCACTCAGAACATTTGAGAACATTAAAGGGGAATACTACTTCCCGGTGTCATAAGGAATCTAGTACTCCAACAAGACTGCTGAATTTGGGACGGCAGCATCTCTGCGTTGTGGGCGACTGAGTCACTCCCACATCAGCTGTCGGCCCAACCCTGCCGTCCCACTAGCACCACCTCACCAAAACCCTACACGTAAAGGTGATTTGTGGCAGCCTTGCATGGAACTCTGAAAATCCCTCAGGGAAAATCGTGGTGAAAGAAGCCTTGCCCTTTTCTCTCCACATATGAGTCTCTTACCCAAACGGAGGCAAGAAAAGAGATGCATGACAGTTTTCAATACATTTATTGAAAAGACTGGAATCTAGGATAAAATATATGAGCTGCTGCAGTGATTAGGATAATAAGGAATAACAAAATCAGGATTGTTAAAATTAGAGATGTAATTGCAAACAACCCCAGCATATTGTCATGACATAAGTATAAAATTCCTACCTAAACTCTAGCCCCTAAGCAAGAGCATGGCGATGTAAGCCAAATCTGTCTGTTCAGTGTCCATGAGATGCAGACCCCACCCCCATTACCTTGGTACAAGATCAGGCCGCCAGTCTCCAGATCAGGATCCATGGGCATGCAGTATGGATGGAAATTCTGGCTGGAACCCTCTCTAATGCCCTTTGTCCTACAATATGTTTTTGTAGCGGACATGTTTATGTTCATGCAGAGAAGCCTGACGCAGGTATGTACCTAAGCGCTGGACTGTTTACACAGTCTTCATATCGGCAATACAAAATATAATTTTGTGTGCCTCACATTCTGTTCTTGTGATTCCGAGGCAAAGAACATGATGCAAAGTATGTCTTCCATAGCACTGATAATGATGCTTTCACAGAATAGCAGCTGATAATGAAATTAAAACAATGACACTAAAATAATAATTAAAATGAATAAAAATTGAATACAGAAATAAAGAGCATAATTGCTGGATAAAAGGGCACAGGCCGCAAGCCTAAGCTAAGCTATCACTGTGTCAAGTGACTAACTAAAATGGACCCACAACACCCTCTGCTATTGCCGGAACAAGGTTACGAAGTCCAAGTCCTAACGTTAAAATGCTCTATTAAAACTCTAAAAGCATAGCTAAAAACATACATAAGAGACAATGTCCAAATCGACATGCCAAGCAGGCCAACAGACAGGCCAAATTAAAAGGCAATTTGGTGTCACATTTTACTATTGGGTAAAAAGCCAATGGTGGAATTCTAACAATAATCATGGTCTTGCAAAAAATCTCAGATGTCATCAAGGGAGTTTGAAACCAGGAAGGTCTCCACTTTGTCAGGTGGCAAGTTGATCAAGATATTGGCAGAGAATCCACGGAGCAGAAGTGTTCAGAAGCCTCCAGTGCAGATTGAACTGCATAGATAGCACTGTCTATTGTGCCAGATGTTGTTGGAGCCAGCAAATCCACAAGCAGTGGCTCATAAGATGCCTCACGAATCAACCGCAATCTCAAAGGGTATCTCCATGAATGAACCCTCTTCGAGAACATTTACAGCTCCTTGTCCACAGGAGGCGCAGGCTGCACTGCAAAACACACCATAGGTGCACATTCGATCAGGCACCAGATGCAATGGAAGACCACCTGGACACACGTCAAGACTGGTCTGAATGTCAAAGACCAATCTAGCTCTAGCTCCCCAAGCAAGGAACATTCAAAATACTCCATCATGTGTTCACCACACAGCTGGGCTGGTGGTAGCTCCATCACTCTGTTTTGCTGAGAGATAACAGCCACTGCATATCAAAAATAGCAGCAGCAGAATACCACCAATTAATGCCAAAGTTATGGGGAATCAGCCAGACACACTCAAAAAGTGACTGTATGGTGCAGGTATTACTCCAAACACAGTCTGAAAGGTGCTAACAAATCCAGAACCGACAGCCTTAAAAAAGTGAGCAATCCCCGCAGTATTTGATGCATAGAATTTTCTGCTCACCAATTCTTCAAAATGATTTGGGAACTTGGTAATATGGATTGTATCGAAGATGTCGTATGTCTCGCTGGCTGATGTCAGGGCCATATGTTTTTGGAATAATAGTGCCTTGAGTCTGCTAAGCCTGTCAAAGTTTACATTAAAAGTAGCAATGTGGGGTCACAAGTCTGCCACATTTATCTCTCCGCAACATTGGCTGTCCATATTGAGGGAGATTCCCTTGCCAGTAACCAAAGCTAAGAACTTAGGTTTCCTATTCATTAACAAGCTTTCAATAAACCCACAGGTAGTCAAGATGACCGGAACCTGTTTCGCTACATTGAAACGGTTATGCAAATTAATTTTGATGCTCCCCCTGAATGCTCAGAAAACAGTGGCCCAGGTGCTAATTCAATCTTGTATGGACTATGGAAATATTCTTTATTTGGGGGTCAGAAAGGCATCCCTGACAAAGCTTCAAGTGGTACATACTGTGCCATTGAAACGTATTTATCGACTTCCGATGTCTACCTATGTGACTGCACTTCGTCGTGAATTATACTGGCTTGAGGTAGAAAAATGCATTCAGTTTAAGGCCTTGTGCTATGTTTACAAAGAGCGAATAGGAACTGCCCCCATCTACATTTCTGACCAGATCAAAACATACCAACCCAACTCAGAACTTATGCTTCAGCAAGCTATCTCTCTGCTTCATACCCAAATTTAAACTTACTTGCATGGGAGGCTGTTCGTTCTCTACAATAGGCCCTAAGCTCTGGAATACCCTAGCTACACAACTTAGGTGCTCTACATCTTTGAGTATCTTTCGCAAACAGCTGAAAACATGGTTGTTTTAAACTTCTGTGGCTAGTTCTCCTACCTCTGACATATAGTGCCGGTAAACCCTATTTGGGTGGCTGTTTGAGCTTTATAAGTATTGAACAATAATAATAATCTCTTGTGCTTGGACGAATAAAACATACCCGCAACAAGTTACTCTTTGAGTAACTGAAATCATTTAAACGATTCCTGGCTTCATTTCGCAACAAATTTGATCGTTCAGAATCACATAACTTCCATTAGAAAGTATCTGAAATATTGAACGAATCAAAGAGATGGGAGTACCCTTTAGATAGCATGCCAAATTCTGGACATCCGCATTCTAAAGGCTGTGCAAGAACACCTGCTTACAAATCATAGAATGACAAACAGTAGTCCCACATTTGCTTCTGCTGAGCAAGACCTCTGTTTCGTAATTCATACACTTGTAATCGAAAGGCAACTCCCACACCTTATGTATGTAGCTGTCTCCAAGCCACTCAAACCTTAAAACGAAAGGTGGAAATGGGCAGATGTATTAGCTCTACTGGCAAGAGGATTTCTGCTACAGTGATAGGTAAAGTTTCTAATCTCTCAATGTTAAGCATGATGTAGCTTGCTTCTTTTTTAGCCATTTTCAGTTGTTTTTCTGGACAAATTAAAAGAGGTAAACAATTGAGTAATGTTAATGTCCTTCCAGGGCACGCAGCCATTTTTTGATAACCTGCAGTGTCCAACTTAACTGCATGATAGAACACAGTTGACTTTGTCCATGTTGTAAAAAGGACGCGTCATTCTGAATGATATCAATTGCAGATGATACAATGTTTTTAAGGTGTAAATTCTGTTGGAAAGTTTGTGCCATTATCAATAACAGCTAATGCCTTTTCCATGTTTTCCTTATCAATGTGCCTTAAATGTGCAGCAGCTTCCATCTGGGAAAGTTTCCAGATCTCATTACATATGGCATACAGGAAACACTTTGAGAGTAGCTCTTGTAGATTGATGTCCTCATACAGGAGACTGAGGTGTTCTCTTACAGATCTTAAGGTCGAGGAACGCAGCCATTGTTGGCACAGCTTACCCACACTACATGTAAGAACTGTACCTGAGTGTTGAGCCGAGACAAAGTGAGGATCTGGCCGGCTTGCTCTGAAACCCTCAGAGGAATTAAGAAAATGTGCATGGCATTCATTTGTGTCCATTGGCCACAATAACCACCTGACGGGACTCGAAATTCAGGAATTAAAGGTATCATTATGGACCCAAGCAGTTAGTTGTTCTTGGGTGAGATTTAAAAATGTTTGCCAATTGTGAAATTTAGCAGATGAGGGAATACTGGGCGAGTTCAATTCTTTTATCTTTGTTAACTCCAAACAAGATGTTTGTTGGACAGCGTCATTTAAAATGTTTATTTGTAAAGGAATAAGGCATGCTCTGAACAATGCTTACCTACCCTACATATGCCAGTCTTTTGTTCCCCACACACTTTTCAATTCAGTTGTGTTTTTCCAATACTCATTGCCGTCCACAGCAAGATGGGAAACAAAAGAAACAGAGTAAATTAATTTTGTGTCCGCAATAATTTCGCCATTCTGGTGGGTGGTAATTTGCAATGATACAACGCAGCATTGCTGGGGTTATGCTCCGTAAAATACGCATACATATGTTTTGGTACCTCCCACAGGTGGTGAACAATGTTCCCACTGTGTGTAATTATAAACCAATCTTGGAGCACTGGTTTGGTGCAGAAAGGAATGCCCATAACGGTGCTAAAAAAACATTTCCCCATAATTTGCTGTGTTCATATACACATCTTCACTTTCAAATACAGTGTAATTTTCAAGCTCAGAAAGCATGGAATCAACTGTTTTAACATCCCAGTCATCAGAAACAATACTATCCGTATTAACATAATTCACTGAAATTTTTAAAACATATTACTTCGGTAGGACCATATATGTAAAATGGTACTTTGTCCCCCACAATCCCATCTAGAATCGGAACTGCTGAAATGTTCACAAGAGACAAGTCTCTTCGGACCTTATGAGAAGATAGGTAGGGTGGCAAAACCTTATCCACCAGGTCAACGGCAGAACATTCAGGAAGGTAATGACCATTCATCAGAAGGAAAAAGACAATAACAAAACCAATCCAAAACAGAAAGGCAAGCAATGTCAACAGTATCCACAGATAGTACCATGGTTAAATTAAGTAACTGTTCTTAAGCCAAATATATAGCTTATGTGTCTTAGATACATTTTCAGTTGCAGAAGCAGATGAGTCAGAAGAAAAGTCATCCATGTTGATGAAATAACCCGAAGCAGTTTATGCAAAGACAGGGGCCGGTGCAGAGCTGGTGGATGGAACAGTTTGCGGAAGTTCATAGTAGACAATGTCATCTGTCTGGGTCTAACTGGAATAATAGTGTTCCACATCTTGGACATTATTTGCCAGTGAAGTATTGACAGGAATCAGCAGAAGTTCATTCTCCACCCTCCCCATGATCGAGGATGCAATGGTAGCATTGGTGCTGGCAGAAGTGTTGTTTACTGCTTGTAGAGGTGTTCATGTCGGGTAGTGAGAGGGTACTACCCGAAGGACCTCTCGGTCTACTGTGCAGGATCAGCCACATGGTGCAATTCGACGTTGTCAAAAGAAACACATTTGTTCTCTCTGGAACCAGGCAGCAGCAGTATGATAGTCCTGGTATCATGTATTTCTAGGACTGGAATAAGTGCTCTGTATGATGGGCCAAATGCTTTTTTCATAGCAATGTTTTCACGTACTAGATCCCCCACTTTAGGAATCCAGCCTGTAGATGTTGTTGGCAAATCCCTTATTTCCTAGGTTGTGGCACAGGCAGATGAATTTTCATCACAAAATTGATGTAGCTCCTGTAAAACAAGACACGTTCATTTATGTCAAACGGTGTGTCTACCGCCACCGCACCAGAACCATCAAGATCAGGGACATACATACGTATCCCAAAAAAGACCTCATATGGCTTGCGGCCTCCCCAGGACCTTCTGGGAAGATTATTTAGTGCTCTTTGGACCCCATATAGGTGATGAAGCCAACTACAGCCTGAACCTATAACTCTTGCTGTTAAGGACTGCTTTAAGTCCTGATTTGTCCTCTTCACAAGGCAGTTTCCCTCAGGATAAAAGGGGGAGGAATAATGGAGTTGAACACCCATCATTCCCATGGTGTCCCTGAATACCTTAGAGGCAAAGGCAGGGTCCTGGTCCTAGTGGAATGCTGCAGCCGCATATGTCCCAATAAAGACTAGCAAATCTTTAATAACAGTCCGAGTGTCAGCCTAGCATTGGGGCCATACCCACTGGAAGCTAGAACAAGAATCAACAGCAAAAAAGATGTATTTGTATGTACCATCAGGTTGTAAGGGACAACAATAGCCTAGGTACACACATTGTAGTGGTTTGTTGGAAATTAAGAGGGATGTCTGCGGTGGGTGTGTTATGATGGACCCTTTCATTTTTTCAGCATTCCGTCCATCACTTCTTCTTTTTGCATTTGTCGCCCTAAGTGGGAAGGGTATGCCCAGACGTGGGTCCCGTGCTTCCCATGCCACTGGATTCAAGCTAGCCTGGCTGATGAGGGGTGAAACCCCGAAACCGGTCCCAGGATGCTTGTTTCCAGTCCAGGGAAGACCTGGCCTGGCAGTTCGGGCTGGACTGTTCCCATGGGGAACAGGGTCAAGACTGATTTGCATATGGCTGGGTCCAAACTGGAATGGCATGGGCAGCAAAAAAATGATGGATTTAGGCCCAGATCTCTGTACTGGGGGTGAATGTTTGACATTGTTCAGCATTCCGTCCATCACTTCTTCTTTTTGCATTTGTCGCCCTAAGTGGGAAGGGTATGCCCAGACGTGGGTCCCGTGCTTCCCATGCCACTGGATTCAAGCTAGCCTGGCTGATGAGGGGTGAAACCCCGAAACCGGTCCCAGGATGCTTGTTTCCAGTCCAGGGAAGACCTGGCCTGGCAGTTCAGGCTGGACTGTTCCCATAGGGAACTGGGTCAAGACTGATTTGCATATGACTGGGTCCAAACTGGAGTGGCATGGGCAGCAAAAAAATGATGGATTTAGGTCCAGATCTCTGTACTGTGGGTGAATGTTTGACATTGTTCAGCATTCCGTCCATCACTTCTTCTTTTTGCCTTTAATTTGTTGGTAAATGTCACAGCAAAGAACATATTACTTAGTCTGTTTGTAAAGACGTGGCCACCAAAAGTGTTTTTGTATTAGTGATATTGTAGCCGCCAGACCTGCGTGACCAGAAGTGACACTGTCATGCGCTGCTTTGATTGGATCTAATCTCTGGTCTTGGTTGGGGCTTACACGATCTCCTACCCCTGGAATGGATGCATATGCAATGTACTGGGCACTGAGATTGTAGGAAACTTTTGCAGGTTATGCTTTTGGTAAACGGTCACCGTTAGCCAAAGCTTTCACAGCAGCCAGCGCCTCATTATCCAACCTCGTCTGTGAGTGAGTTATTGCAGCCACAGAAGCCGTAGCTACTGCGGATTTAGCAGCTTCATCAGCCAAAGTGTTTCCTACAACGTGTACTCCTACATGTTGATGGCCCAATGTATGAACCACATGAGCTTTTGGTAGTCTGTCCCTCAGGTCAGCTACCCTCCCCCAAAAGTTTCTGCGTTTTATGGTGTTTCCTTTGGAATCCCTTGAGCCATTCAGGTGGCAGTGATTTAAGTGGTCGTTGTAGGACTGGACGCAGTAATAAAAATCGCACACAATAAGGGTTGGTTGGTCAGGATCCATATGTTCGAGTGCCAGTCCAAGAGCCTTAAACTCTGCCAACTGTACAGTGCAGTCCCCTAGGGTCTGTGTGTAGGTATTCTGAGGGTGTAAGGTACCATCCCTCACCAATCTGCTTACGACTGCACAGGCGGTTGAGAATTGATGTTTAGTACCTACAGCTGTTTTTTTTTGTTTTTTTTAAAGCTATCTTTATTGTCATTTGCATGCACGGTCTCAATCAAAGTTCTTCTTGGCTATGTTCCATATATCATAGATAGAATATATTAAGCAAGTATAAATATTCTGTAATAGTTTTCGTTGTGGCAGTGTCTTGATTAGATGTCTCCCCTTGAAAGTGTGTCTCCTCTAATGTGTCAGCTATATGATGTGTTAATGATAGAGTGTCGCGGTAGTAAGGGTTCGTACTGGCTACCTAAATAGGCCCGTTTATGTGCGGGGTTTGATTTGTTCACTGCACTATTGGTCTGTTTGGATCGGATATATTCAGTCCTTTGGTCCTTGTTTGTAAGTACTGATTATGGGTAGAGGACGGCAATCACTCACGGTTTCCGTGTTTTTTAACTTAAGCTTGAACTATATCCTGAACTAAGCGTCTCTGGGGTGAATGTACGTGTTACGGTGGCATGGTTAAAAGGAAAGGCACACTGTTTGCGATTATGTCTCTCACTGTAACTATTATTATTGTGGGGTTAGTTGGGCGGGCTGTCAGTGCGGGCAGGATCTGACCTCTCCCATCATAAATATTACATGCATGAAGGTAGAGGGGCCGTGCGCGCACGCTTAAAGCTTCGGCTAGTTGCCCGTGATCCCTGTTCTTACTTCATGTTGCCTGGTTTCCGATTCAGGGTTCTATCGCGGTATGACCATCCCTATCACTCTCATCGCTTGTGGTGTCTGGTTCCCATTCCGTCACCAGCTCTGGTAGGGTGTCACAGCTGTCCAGTACCTCTAACCATAATTCAACCATTGGCTGTCACCTGAGGAGTCTCGCGTCCTCCCGGTGCAGGAAACATCTCTCCGCCCCGGCCCAAATGGAGACTTTTTTTTCCCACTTCTCTACTAGAATCCCAGATGTGGACTTCCAGGCTAGTGTTGCAGGATATTTTCTGGGGGTATGCGGGTATTGTGCCCCAATCTGATTCTTGTGTTTCATGCCCCAACGTCCCCTCCCATCAGGTTTTGAGTGTGTCTAGGGGCAGTCATGCCATGTCAGTTAGTGCTTTGTATATCCAAGTCACTTGTCATCTGGCGGAGCCCAATGGATGTAGGGAATGCAGTACTGGCTGTGGTGGGGGTTCTTCTCCCCGTGTCACCATAGGTCCCGAAATGATCGCACCAGTGCCTCATATAACAGGAATTGGCGGGTGGGTAGGTGGAATTTGTCAGCCAGGTCAGACAAAGGGACAAGGGTCTCCATCTCAAAGCAATCTCCAGTCGTCAGTACTCCTGCAGTAGTCCATGCCCGTAATTGAGTCACAGTAAAGTAGCTAACTGGCATCCCGTGTGGCAGACCCACTAATGGCAGCGTTTGTGTATACACCGGGGCTCTTCGTGTTCACACTACACCCCTGTGCCACCCATATAAAGCCACCTGTAGAAGTAATCCCTGTTGGTGCAACAAAGTGTCAGGACGCAATAGTTTGTCAAGGAGAGTGTTATGATGGGGTGCCAGTCCCAAATGGTCTAAAGCCCGTTCTTTGGTTTCACTCAGCCATCTGGCCACCCATTGTGACTGGGCAGCCAAGTAATACAGCTCAAAGTCAGGCACTCCGAGGCCACCAGGTACCACTGGTTTGCGCAATATGTGAAGTGCAACTCTCTGCCTTTTCCCATTCCAAATTAGTTCTCTGAGCAGAATATCAAGTTGCTTGAACTGTCTCCCCAGTAGTTTCACTGCGGTGTTAGCAAAATAGTATAGCAACCTGGGCAACATCACCATCTTGGGGAGCGCCAACCTAGCCATGAGCGGCAACCGCAAAGTTCTCCAGAAAGCAACACCAGTTTGTAGGGAGCACCCACTGCAGCCCCTCAGGAAGATCTCATTGTAATGGGGCATCTCGCTGACATGGGAACAGGTAGGTCTTGGATTTGTTGACCCGGAGGCCCGGGATCTTGCCGAAGTCATCAAGGCGACAAACCTCTCTCATTGCCCCGCCGCACCATTGGATAGGTACAATAAGATATCATCAGCATAGAGGGAGATGATATGCTCTAGGCCCTCTATCTTGACACCATTCCCTTCCCCATGTTGTTGAAAGTATTCTGTCAGAGGCTCGATACCCAGGGCAAATAAACGGGGTGATAACGGGCAACCATGTCTTTGCCATACTCTGTGGCCGATGGTAGACTGATTGCTACATGTGTCCCATCGATGGCACCTATGACATGTGGGAATTGTGCAATCTGATAGAAACTGATTTTCGTTTGTTGTAATTCCAGTGGGGTGTTGGGGAATCTAATGGGCTCTTGTATTTTGCTAAGCATGGCATTCAGAAATGCATTGAAGAAGCATGAGAGGGCACTCTGTGAGACCCCTCCTGCTGCTGCGATGACCCCTTGATAGCTCCCTGAGGCTAATAGGTGCAGGGAGCATAATACCTCCACATGGGTGGGAAAACTATTGGTCCTGTGTGTTTTGCGCTGCAGTAGGGGTTGTAGATAATCTATTAGGTCAAGTATCATGGCTGAGCTTAACCTGTACTTCTCATAGATTTCCTCCTCTGTCTGGTCAAATAAGGTTATGCACACTCTGAAAATGCGCTCCTGTCTCCTCCTCCCTCTCCTTAAACCTTCCAAGATCCTCATTCTCCTCGCCATCCCATAGAGTGCAGCCATTGTGGAAAAGGGGCTGAGTCATTCTGCGCCTCGTTATATAGGTTGCACCTGGTTACCACCTGATTTTAATTTGTGGTAAATTGCATGTGCAAAAGGACATTCTGCGAATATTCCCAATTTGCTATTTTTTTGATGCATACCATTGCAACTTAGTTTTGCGTTTCGCAATCAGCGCATTGCAAATTGCGCCAGGATTTTGCAGATCGCTATCTGCGAATCGCAAAACTTTGTCTCAGTTTGCGTCTCACAAATAGCGATTCGGTAAATCATGTTGCAAATAGTGATACGCTGTTTGCGACATGCAAAACCATGGAATATTCGCAAAAATTCGCAAACTTAGCAATTCCTTATTTTCACACTGCGAATGCCTTTCATACATCGAGGGAGGAATTTAGCATTCTCAAACGGCTGATTTTTGCAATTCACACCATTTGCGAATGCAAAAACGTTTGATACATCTGGCCTGAAATGCTGTGATTGGGGCCCCTGGTGCTGTAGTCTTGGGGAGAGGTACTAATGTGGTGCAGCTAATTGACCCCCGGGGGACAGCCCAGTCTTAGCGACTCAGCATATAAGAGCTCCAATTTTGGTGCCAGCAGAGTAGCATACGTTGTATAGAACTCCACAGGGAGTCCATCTGGGTCTGGGGTCTTGCCCCTTGCCATATCTTTAATAGCCTGCTTGATTTCTAGGAGTGTTATCGGTCCTCCTAACTCTGTCCTTGTGTCAGTGAGTAAAGTCGAGAGAGGGAGCTCATCCAAGAAGTTACTCATTGCACAGTCCATAGGGGTGGTGGGCACACTACAATGTCTCATAATACTGTAGGGATTCTCTGTTAATTTCCCCTGGTTGATAGATCTGTGCGTCTGTCTCAGTCGTGAGGTGTGTGATAGGAGAGCCCGGGACTGCGGTCTAATCAGCCACACTAGTAATCACCCTGATTTCCCTTCTTCTGCGTGCATTCGACTTGTAAATGTTTTGTGTTCATGGCACCTCAACTTTTCCAATATAAACCCATATTTTTTCTTTGTGTCTAGCAGCCTTTGGTGAGTAGTGGTGACAGGGGTTATGGAGGTTCCAGTGCATGAAATGTTGTGTCTAGCATATGAAGTTCTTCAGTGAGTTCCCTACTGATACCCACAGACTGACTGAGGCAGTGACCACATATGACTATCTTGAACACTTCCCACTCCAGCAAGGGGGAGGACGGTGTGCCCTGTTTCGTAGTGAAGTAGTGGGTAATAGCTGTGTCAAATGTCTCTCTGTAGGTTGGGTCCTCCAATGTCTCTGACTGCAGGTGCCACGTGGGGATCGTTGGTCTATCCTCTAACAATCGGAGTCCCTGAAGTATAGGACTTTGATTCAACAGTGTACGTCCAAGGTATTCCTTGAAGGTTATGCCTGCTTAGTTGGTCAGAGCAGAAGAAGGCATTTAGTTGTGTGTGTAGTGCATACATGGGGGAGTACAATGAGTATTCACGGTCTCTGCCATGTTGGACTCTTCAGACATCCACCAGTCCCCACTAGCATTGCCAGTCTGCGGAGCCAGTGGCTAGTTTATGGGCTGGTGTGCACAGGAGGGGTTGGGTGGAGCAGTCCAGTGTTACATCTGTCACACAGTTGTAACCACCCCTAAGTACAAGTGTGTTGCTCGCCAGATGCCCCAAGGGCTTGGACAGGGACTGGAAGAAGGAAAGTTGGTCCTGGTTGGGCGCATATATACTGCCTAGTGTAATTTCTTTACCCAAAAGTCTGCCTGTCAACTGAACATTTTGTCCGCCTTTGTCAATCAGGGTGTGTGATGGCTCAAATAGGGTACAAGCCCCTATCCATAACAGAGTCACACGGGCATAGATCAAGTAGGAGGTTGCAAATATGTGTCCCGACCATCTATGACGCAGTCGATCTATCTCCCTACCTGCTAGATGGGTTTCTTGTATCATGGCTATTTGCACCCCTCTACGCTTCAGGTAGCAGTGGATAGCATAGTGCTTAGATGCAGATCCCATTCCCTGTTCATTCCAGGATATACATGTCAATACATTGCTTGCAGCAGCCATATAAAAACAGTGTATTTTGTAGTTCCAGTCCCCCCAATATGTCGCAACGTGTCTAATTAACCATTGAGCTAAACATCTTGTCCCAGAGATGCCTAAGCTACACCAGCCCCACATAAAACTCCCCTTCCCCAGGACCACTCTGCAACGGCCGGCCGACCAAACTTACAAACATCAGGAACCAAATACATCAAGTCCACTTCACCCGACTCCTTTCATGGGTCAAGTGAGCGATGCTGGAAGAGATATCACAAGCTGCTCCGGAAAACCCATGGGTCCGTCCCGGTGGGGGGGGGGGGGGGAGCAGATACTTTTTGTAGAGTCAGAAGTCGCCGGTGTTTAATCTTTTTGCCAGGTATTTCCTAGGCCTCGCAGCGCATGTGACTCCTGTTAATGGCTGCACTGCTTGTGACAGTCTCAACAGAGTGGGTTGTGTAGGAAGCTGGCCTGGTGTGTGGTGGGTGCCTATGGTACTTAACCTTATACCAGGTCCAGGGTTCCCCTACTAGTGAAGTATAGGCAGTGTCTAGAAGCCAGGCTCTCGAGAGGTAGCTGTGGATGAGCAGCCAAGACTTATCTAGGAGACATGCAAAGCTCATGCAATAACACCGTAGTCACACAGCACTTACACACATGAAAGAAAACACTCAGGCCCGTATTTATACTCCGTTTGCGCCGAATTAGCGTCGTTTTTTTCGACGCAAATTCGGCGCAAAACGAACGCCATATTTATACTTTGGCGTTAGACGCGTCTAGCGCCAAAGTATGGGCAAATAGCGTAATTTTTTTGCGTGAACGCCTTCCTTGCGTTAATGAGATGCAAGGAAGGCGTTCCCGTCTAAAAAAATGACGGCGACGCAAATGCGTCGTATTTATACTCCCGGGCAAAAATCACGCCCGGGAGTTGGCGGGTCAAAAAACCCCGCATTTGCGCCACTATTTAACGCCTGGGTCAGGGTAGGCGTTAAGGGGCCTGTGGGCTCAAAATGAGCCCACAGGTGCCCTCCCCTGCCCCCAGGGACCCCCCCTGCCACCCCTGCCCACCCCAGGAGGACACCCAAGGATGGAGGGACCCACCCCAGGGACATTCAGGTAAGTTCAGGTAAGTATAATTTTTTATTTAAAAAAAAAAAAATTGGGTGGCATAGGGGGGCCTTATTTGTGCCCCCCTACATGCCACTATGCCCAATGACCATGCCCAGGGGACAGAAGTCCCCTGGGCATGGCCATTGGGCAAGGGGGCATGACTCCTGTCTTTACTAAGACAGGAGTCATTTAAATGGCGTCTGGGCGTCGAAAATAATGGCGCAAATCGGGTTGAGGCGATTTTTTTGCCTCAACCTGACTTGCCCCATTTTAAGACGCCCTAACGCCATTTTCCCCCTACGCCGGCGCTGCCTGGTCTACGTGGTTTTTTTCCACGCACACCAGGCAGCGCCGGTCTGCTAGCGCCGGCTAACGCCATTCCATAAATACGGCGCCCGCATGGCGCTTCAGAATGGCGTTAGACGGCGCTAGATTTTTTTACGCTAAACTGCGTTAGCGCAGTTTAGCGTCAAAAAGTATAAATATGGGCCTCAGTGTTACGAAAATAAAGGGTCTTTATTACAGCAACACAGTACCAAAAATACTAGATAGGCAATACCCCAACATGAGGTACGTAAATACACTAAGGCCCTCATTAAAACCCTGGCGGTCGGTGTTAAAGCGGCAGTAATACCGCCAGCAGGGCGGCAGAAAAAAAATGGAATCAAGACCATGGCGGAGACCACCAACATACACAGCCACTTTAACACTTCGACCGCCACAGCGGTAGAAACAAACAGCGCAGCGGTCACCACCAGCAGACAGGTGGGGGACAAAGTACCACCCACTGAATTCCAACACGCCTATCCGCCACTTTTTCTGGGGTGGAACCAACCCTATTCAAAGCACAGCGGAAACAGTACACAGAAGGGAAACCACTCACCTCTCGACACCCAACGAGGAACCAGGACGCCATGGAGCCCGAGTTACACGTACTGCCCATACTGGTCTTCCTCCTGCTGTATCAGGAGCAGGACAGACACCGTCGACGAACACGGTGAGTACTGCACCTACAACACAGGGGAGGGGGAGGGAAAAGAGAGTGACACACACACGCAACACACAACACCTCCACCCCCACCCTCACCCACAACACCATACACACAAATACATGCAGCAACATTACATATACACCTCCTCACCCCCTGGAAGAACACAAGGACAAAATTAAGTGATTGTAACGAGTGTAATCATGAAAAATCAGATAGTGAAAGTTCAAAATTCAGTATATACAATTATGTACACCAACTACACAAGTCCGGATAGTGTACCAATCATTGTCCGTGGACCAGTGGTCCCAAAATGCATGGGTGAAGCCCACAAAAGATACCTGACACGAAATGGAGAGAACACTGCAGGGGCATCAGATCAAAATTAAACAGGCTCCTCAGGGGGAAGGGGAGGGGGGCACCTCAGCCGGATGAACACACGACGCCACTGCTGCACGAGTGGGCTCCATGCCCACTGCTGTATCCTGGGGAGTGCAAAGCCACAGTCTCTCAAGTCTTTCCAGTGGGAGGTTTGCCCACTGCTCTATCCTGGGGAGTGCAAAGCCACAGTCTCTCAAGTCTTTCCAGTAGGTGGTTTGCCCACTGCTCTATCCTGGGGAGTGCAAAGCCACAGTCTCTCAAGTCTTTCCAGTGGGTGGTTTGCCCACTGTTCTGTCCTGTGGAGTTCAAAGCCACAGTCTGTCAAGTGGATAACATTCTCCACTGGTTCTGGAGGGGGCTTTGTGCCCAGAGTTCTTCATCCTGCCAAGGACTGAGGTAGTGGATGTCATTCTCCACTGGTTCTGTAGGGGGCTTTGTGCCCAGAGTGCTTCATCCTGCCAAGGAATGAGGTAGTGGATGTCTTTCTCCACTGGTTCTGGAGGGGGCTTTGTGCCCAGAGTGCTTCATCCTGCCAAGGACTGAGGTAGTGGATGTCATTCTCCACTGGTTCTAGAGGGGGCATTGTGCCCAGGGTACTTCATCCTGCCAAGGACTGAGGTAGTGGATGTAATTCTCCACTGGCTTTGTGCCCAGAGTGCTCCACATGCAGTGTGGCTGGTTCCATTACCTCACATTGGTGTGTGTGCCACAAGATTGCCTAGGAACAGGTAGCATGATACGCCATGGAGGCAGAGACATACCCCACCCTGCTGCGGCTTCGCCTTCCACCTGCAGGTCAAACAGTGATGAGAGTCATGCCTCATGGAAGCTGGGCAGGGTCCAGGAAGTCTCCTCCAGCCTCGGACGGCTGCCCACTGGGGATGGTAGCCATGTCAGCCGTGGTGCCACTGTCTGAGCAGGTTGCAGGGCTGGTGGCGGTGTTTGCAGCAGTGTCTGTGGCGGAGGTGCTGGCAGTGGTACATGTGTCAGCACCTATTGAGGGACACAGCAGGACGTCTCCTGCAGCCTTGAATGGCTGCCCACTGGGGAAGATGCTGGGGACTGTTGCTGAGGCTGCAGACGTGCAGGTGGCTGTGCAGGTGGCGGTGCTGGTTGCAGTGTTCACTGCCGTACAGGTTGGTGTAGTGGTTGACAGAAGGGGTGACTCAAGTCCCTCAGTCAGAGCCACCGTGCCCTGTCCTGACCTGCTCTTCGGCTTGTGTCCCTTCCCCACCTTTGATGCTGCAGGTGTCTTGCCACTGTCCCCTTTTGTTTTGGATGAGCCCTTGGTGGCTGATAGGTGCGGCTTCTCCCTCCGGGATGTGGGCACCTCCTTCACCTTGGCAGGTGGTGGAATGTCCTTGGCCTCGCTAAGTGGCACACTGGCAGCCCTGATGGGTGACGCACTCGATGACCCTGTGGTTGCTTGAATCACTGTGCCTGAGGGTTTGGTGGCTGAGGTGCTGGGCTGGAGCCTGGAAAGCCTGGCCGTAGGGGAAGGACGAGGGGGGAGGTGTAGGGAAGAGGTCAGTGTTAGCCAGGAAAAGCTTCTTAGACACACTGGGACGGGAAGATGGAGGGGATTTAGGAGTGGAGGAAGAGGTAGTGGTTGTAGGAGGTGTACGTTTGCTGAATTTGGGTGAAGGTGCATGGGCCGGAGGCTGTTGTCAGGTGGATGGTTGTTGGGTGGGTGTGTGCCTGCATTGGTGTACTTTGGGAGGAGGGCTCACAGACACACTGAGAGAGGACACTGGGGATGTGTGAACGGCAGTGGGGGTGGTGTTTGCACGTGAGCAGTGTTTGGTGATGGGCGTGCTGGTGATGACGGTAGTGGCTGAGGATATAGTGCATGCAGGTGTGAGTGGAGGCCAGACAGGGAGGGAGGAGGAGGACATGGAGGAGGGGGACACAGTGAAGGCAGTGGATGTTGCTGTGTCTGCATGGGGATGGTGCTTGTGAGTGCTTGTGGGATGTGTGGTGCTTATATTTGCCATGTCCACTCTTGTGTGTTGATGAGTGTGTGTGTATGCTGGTCTGATGGTGTGCTTGGGATAGGCTGAGGAACAGGGAATTGGGTCTGGGTGGAGGAAGTTGGAGGAGGGAGGCTGGACACAGGGACAATGGCTGCCATCAGTGCTGAGGCCAGAGTCTGAAATGCTCTCTGTTGGGCCGCCTGGACAGAAGGAATGCCCTCCAGGTATGCATTTGTTTGTTGCAAATGCCTCTCAACACCCTGGATGGCATTCAAAATGGTAGATTGCCCAACAGTGAGGGATCTCAGGAGGTCAATAGCCTCCTCACTGAGGGCAGCAGGGCTGACTGGGGCAGGGGCTCAGGTGCCTGGGGCGAAGGAGATGCCCACCCTCCTCGGTGAGCGGGCACAGGACACACGCTGAGGGGCTGCTGGGAGGGCAGTGCTGGTGGGTGGGGGGTGGAGGTGTCCGCCACCGCAAGGGAGCTCCCATCAGAGGAGGAGTCGCTGTTGCTGGTGTATGCTCCTTTCCCCGTCGTGGATCTCCCCTCGCCCTCTGTCCCGCTGGTGGCTTCAGACTCCGTTGCTTCACCCTCCAGGGCCATGTGGGTTGCAGCTCCCTCCTGCTCCGGTGACAATGCTCCTCAGCCAGATGATGCTAATGCACGCAAGAACAGGGAGACAAAACAAAAAGGGGGGGAAGACAGAAGAAACACATGTTCAGTGCATGCAACACCACTACCGTTGGCGGACACAACACACAGGGAGCAGTCCTGTGCACTAAGCCATGCACTAACAGTTCCTAGCAAATACACATGCCCATGGGGAATGAGGCCTAGGCCCAATTGCTGCACACCTGGAAGTCACAGGAGCCTGACTAGGTGTAGATGGCTATTACCAGTAGTGGGGTTGGGGTGCCACAGAGCCTGCCTAACAAGGGACCTAGCCTACCAAGTTTACCCAGGCCTAGGGGAACCCACAGCCCACTTTGACCACTCAGACACCTCATAACACGCGCAGAGTCAGCTGAAGGAGAGTGTACTCACCCCCTTGTGGCTGCTGTGATGCCCTCAAGCGCCCATCCAACTTTGGATATGCCACCGCCAGGATCCAGTACATCAGGGGGGTCATGGTGCGACGGGCACTCCTTCCACGTTGGGAGGCCATCCCCCAGCTGGGCCTCAGCCGTCTTCTTGCTCCACCGGCGCAGGTACTCCCATCTTTTACGGCAGTGGGTGCTCTTTCTATGGTAGGCCCCCAGGGTCCGGACGTCCTTGGCGAGGGCACGCCAAATACCCTTCTTCTGCTGGGCGCTGACCTAGAGGAAAAATGAAGTAAAAATTGATGTTTCTATCCCATACATTTCATCTCATGCATTGCCAAACACCTCCCACCCTGGCCCAGACATACATATACACACAATCCTGACATGCTGGCCTGTCCCCCTCCCTACCCTCTTCCATCAACGCCACTCCATACACTCATGTGCCATCCACCATGCTCACAGTGTACTCACCTGTTTGTCTGGAGGACCATACAGTTGCGTGTTCTGGGGGAGATCCCATCCACCAGTTTCTCCAACTCCTCCGAAGTGATGGCAGGGGCCCTTTCCCCAGACACTGTAGCCATCGTCGCTTCCAGATACAGGTCACAGCAGCACTTGCAGTGTAGGTCCTCTCCTGTAGAAGGTCAGGTATCAAGTGAGGGAACAGTAAGAAAATGGCGGCCACGTCCGCGGCGGTGCGTACCGTCACCGCCGGCGTACATCGTCATTGGCTCCTGGGACCCATAGGGCCCAATGTTAACCAATGCTGAATTGCGCTGCGGTCTTCGACCGGCCACCGCGACGGTGTACAACGCCAGCACAGTTACCTCATTTCCCCTTGTCCCACCTTACAGGTCAGGCAGCTGCCATTTCAGGGGGCCACATGGCATGGGGAAAAACTGCATCACACCTATTTAGGCCTGGAATACGGACAGATAAAGGCACATTGCAAATTTCCAACTTTTAACCAAATAACACAATGTGATACCTAAGTGTTGGATGACCCTCTGCTCGCTGTTCTCCTCCATAGGGCACGTCTGCTGGGGCAGGTGATGAGATGGCGGCATCCTCCGGTGTACAGACCCCTGGTGGATCTGTCGACAATGGAAGAGAGACACATCATTATCACATACAGACTTGATCGTGGAACAATCCTGGAACTGTGTGTCCAGTTGGAGCCAGACCTGATTTCAGCTATCCACCATCCCACAGGAATCCCCCCTCTAATGCAGGTTCTGTGTGTACTCCATTTCCTGGCCAGTGGGTCTTTTCAAACAACAGTGGCCATGGCATCAGGGATGTCTCAGCCAATGTTCTCTAACGTGTTATCGAGAGTGTTATCTGCCCTGCTGAAACACATGCGCAGCTCCATCTTTTTCCCTCAGGTGGAGGATTTGCCCACAGTAAAAGGTGACTTTTATGCCCTGGGACATATCCCCAACATTATTGGTGCCATAGATGGTACACATGTGGCATTTGTCCCCCCCGCAGAATAGAAAAGGTGTACAGAAACTGGAAAAGCTACCATTCACTGAATGTGCAGATGGTGTGTTTGGCAGACCAGTACATCTCCCATGTGAATGCCAAGTATCCTGGCTCTGTGCATGGCGCTTACATTTTGAGGAATAGCAGCATCCCTTATGTGATGGGGCAACTCCAGAGGCACCGGGTGTGGCTAATAGGTGAGCCCAAGGTCTAAATACAGTTGACATTGGTGTCTGGGTATGGGATTGTCCCTAAGGGTAGTGTCTGTCTAACAGTTGTCCCTCGACATTTGCAGGTGACTATGGTTACCCCAACCTGTCATGGCTACTGACCCCAGTGAGGAATCCCAGGACAAGGGCAGAGGAACGCTACAATGAGGCACCTGGGCGAACTAGGAGGATTATAGAACGCACCTTCGGCCTCCTGAATGCCAGATTCTGGTGCCTCCATCTTACAGGTGGTTCCCTATACTACTCACCGAAGAAGGTGTGCCAGATCATCGCAGCCTGCTGTATGTTGCACAACCTGGCTTTGCGACGCCAGGTGCCTTTTCTGCAGGAGGATGGGCCAGATGGTGGTCTTGTGGCAGCTGTGGAGCCTGTGAACAGTGAAGAAGAAGAGGCAGAAGAAGAAGATGTCTGTAAGGAAATGCCTCCTTGGCATGGCTACCCCCTGACTTTTTGCCTTTGTTGATGCCAAGTTATAATTTGAAAGTGTGCTGAGGCCTGCTAACCAGGCCCCAGCACCAGTGTTCACTCCCTAACCTGTACCTTTGTCTCCACAATTGGCACACCCTGGCATCCAGGTAAGTACCTTGTAACTGGTACCCCTGGTACCAAGGGCCCTGATGCCAGGGAAGGTCTCTAAGGGCTGCAGCATGTCTTATGCCACCCTGGGGACCCCTCACTCAGCACAGACACACTGCTTGCCAGCTTGTGTGTGCTGGTGGGGAGAAAATGACTAAGTCGACATGGCACTCCCCTCAGGGTGCCATGCCAACCTCACACTGCCCATGGCATAGATAAGTCACCCCTCTAGCAGACCTTACAGCCCTAAGGCAGGGTGCACTATACCATAGGTGAGGGCATAAGTGCATGAGCAGTATGCCCCTACAGTGTCTAAGCAAAACCTTAGACATTGTAAGTGCAGGGTAGGCATAAGAGTATATGGTCTGGGAGTCTTCATACATGTACTCCACAGCACCATAATGGCTACACTGAAAACTGGGAAGTTTGGAATCAAACTTCTCAGCACAATAAATGCACACTGATGCCAGTGTACATTTTATTGTGAAATACACCCCAGAGGGCATCTTAGAGATGCCCCCTGAAAACTTACCCGAATTCCATTGTGGGCTGACTAGTTTTGCCAGCCTGCCACACACCAGACATGTTGCTGGCCACATGGGGAGAGTGCCTTTGTCACTCTGTGGCTAGTAACAAAGCCTGTACTGGGTGGAGGTGCTTCTCACCTCCCCCTGCAGGAACTGTAACACCTGGCGGTGAGCCTCAAAGGCTCACCCCCTTTGTTACAGCGCCACAGGGCATCCCAGCTAGTGGAGATGCCCGCCCCCTCCGGCCACGGCCCCAGTTTTGGCGGCAAGGCGGAAGGAAATAATGAGAAAAACAAGGAGGAGTCACTGGCCAGTCAGGACAACCCCTAAGGTGTCCTGAGCTGAGTTGACTCTGACTTTTAGAAATCCTCCATCTTGCAGATGGAGGATTCCCTCAATAGGATTAGGGATGTGCCCCCCTCCCCTCAGGGAGGAGGCACAAAGAGGGTGTAGCCACCCTCAGGGCTAGTAGCCATTGGCTACTAACCCCCCAGACCTAAACACACCCCTAAATCGAGTATTTAGGGCCCCCCAGAACCTAGGAATCCAGATTCCTGCAACCTAAGACGAAGAAGGACTGCTGACCTGAAAGCCCTGCAGAGAAGACAGAGACACCAACTGATTTGGCCCCAGCCCTACCAGCCTGTCTTCCCACTTCAAGAAAAACTGCAACAGCGACGCGTCCCCCAGGGTCCAGCGACCTCTGAAGCCTCAGAGGACTACCCTGCATCTAAAAAGACCAAGAACCCCCGAGGACAGCGGCTCTGTTCCAAAGAAGCTACAACTTTGCAACAAAGAAACAACTTTTAAAGGACTGCACGTTTCCGGCCGGAAGCGTGAGACTTTCCACTCTGCACCTGACGCCCCCGGCTCGACCTGCGGAGAAACAACACTACAGGGAGGACTCCCCGGCGACAGTGACCCTGTGAGTAGCCAGAGTTGACCCCCCTGACCCACCCCCAGCGACGCCTGCAGAGGGAATCCAGAGGCTCCCCCTGACCGCGACTGCCTGCTTCCAAGAACCCGACGCCTGGTAAAGACACTGCACCCGCAGCCCCCAGGACCTGAAGGATCCGACCTCCAGTACAGAAGTGACCCCCAGGTGTCCCTCTCCCTTGCCCAGGTGGTGGCTACCCCAGGAGCCCCCCCCCCTTGCCTGCCTGCTTCGCTGAAGAGACCCCTGGGTCTCCCATTGAAACCTATTGCAAACGCGACGCCTGTTTGCACTCTGCACCCGGCCGCCCCCGTGCAGCTGAGGGTGTACTTTCTGTGCTGACTTGTGTCCCCCCGGTGCACTACAAAAAAACCCTGGTCTGCCCTCCGAAGTCGCGGGTACTTACCTGCTGGCAGACTGGAACCGGAGCACCCCCTTCTCCATTGAAGCCTATGCGTTTTGGCCACCACTTTGACCTCTGCACCTGACCGGCCCTGAGCTGCTGGTGTGGTAACTTTGGGGCTGCCCTGAACCCCCAACGGTGGGCTACCTTGGACCCAACTTTGACCCCTGGAGGTGGTTTACTTACCTGCAAAACTAACAAATACTTACCTCCCCCAGGAACTGTTGAAATTTGCAGTGTCTAGTTTTAAAATAGCTTATTGCCATTTTTGCTAAAACTGTATATGATATTGTGTTGATTCAAAGTTCTTATGATACCTGAGTGAAATACCTTTCATTTGAAGTGTTACTTGTAAATCTTGAACCGTTGGTTCTTAAAATAAACTAAGAAAATATATTTTTCTATATAAAACCCTATTGGCCTGGAATTGTCTTTGAGTGTGTGTTCCTCATTTATTGCCTGTGTGTGTACAACAAATGCTTAACACTACCCTCTGATAAGCCTACTGCTCTACCACACTACCACAAAATAGAGCATTAGAATTATCTCTTTTTGCGACTATCTTACCTCTAAAGGGAAACCCTTGGACTCTGTGCACACTATTTCTTACTTTGAAATAGTACATACAGAGCCAACTTCCTACAATGTTGACAACCGAAACAACATCATCATGCAATACTTCCAGTGAGACACAGGTAAGAAGATGTAACTGCTTCCCACATCTCATACTATTGTGGGAGCTAGCATCAGTCTGTCATTTTCACTCAGTGTATGGACCCTGACTTGTTACTTTGCCTTTCCATTTCACAGATCTGGGTCCCACTTTGTGCCCTCTGCTATGTTTACTGCTGGCCTACAGCTGTGTAACATTGCTATGTTATCACTTACATTGACATTGCTATATTCCTGAGATTTTGCAATTACACATTTGTGAAAGCACAGACTGACTCCAGATTGTTTTGTGATTCAAGTGTGTTTATTTCTGTGCAAATAAGTGGAGGGGGTTGTAAAATGGGCTGGGGTGATGGTGGAGGAATGTCCATGGCAGAGTCCAGTCTATTTGTTTCACAGGTGCATTGTCCAATGGGGCATAGGAAGTGGAGCAATGACAGTTTAAGGTGGACAGGGTGTCAAAGTGGGACAGAAGGGTGACATTCAGGGGGGTCTTATTTCCTGGCAGGGGTCTTGGCAATGTTCTCTGTCTTGTTCCTGGATCTCAGGGACCATTTGTGGTGTGGTTCTCCTTCTGCAGGGGGTGGGGTGCTGGTGGCCTGTTGTTCCTGTGGCGGTGCCTCCTGTCCACTAGCACCGCCGGAGGTGGAGGGCTGTTCATCATCCAGCCTAGTGTCAGGGGCCCGTTGGTGTGCCACTGTGTCCCTCCTGGTCTTGACAAGGTCTGCCAGCACCCCTGCAATGGTGACCAGGGTGGTGTTAATGGACTTCAAGTCCTCCCTGATCCCCAGGTAGTGTTCCTCCTGCAGCCGCTGGGTCTCCTGGAACTTGGCCAGTACCGTGCCCATGGTCTCCTGGGAATGGTGGTAAGCTCCCATGATGTTGGAGAGTGCCTCGTGGAGAGTGGGTTCCCTGGGACTGTCCTCCCCTTGTCGCACAGCAGTTCTCCCAGCTACCCTGTTATCCTGTGCCTCTGTCACCTGAACCATGTGCCCACTGCCACTGCCCCCAGGTCCCTGATCGTCCTGTGTTAGTGGGTTTGCTTGGGTTCCCTGTAGTGGTGGACACACTGTTGATTGACGTGTCCTGGGGACAGAGGGATGGGCCTGCTGGGTGGGTGCTGTGGCGGTGTTTCCTCAAGGGGGAGGTTCAGTGGTGGTTTGTGACTGTGTCAGGGGAACCAACTGTCCCGAGGTCCCTGATGGGCCGGGCTGGTCATCTTGATCCAGGCGTGCAGAGCTGCTGTCATCACTGTGGACCACTTCTGTGGGGGGACTGGATATGTCTGGCACCTCCTGTCCGTTGACGTTGGGTAGGGGTCCTGTTGGGGTGTGAATGCATAATCTTAGTATCTGTGTGTGCCATCTTGTGCAATGGGTGAGTTAACCTCTACTCCTGTGCTTGCATTATTGCCATGGCCCTTGTGTGATTGGTAATTTTGGGGCATGAGTGAGTCTCTCTACTGGACATGCTTTGGTGATGGGTGTCCATGCATTGGTGTTAAATGCAGGGCTTGATTATGGGATGTTTGGGTTGTGGTAGTGGGGTATCGGTGGGGTGTTGGGGTGAGGGGTGTGAGGGTGAGGGTGGGAGTATGTGAAGGCATGCAGGTGGGGTTGGGGGATATGGTAGTTAAGATTTGCCTTACCAGAGTCCAGTCCTCCTGCTACTCCTGCGAGGCCCTCAGGATGCATGATCGCCAAGACTTGCTCCTCCCATGTTGTTAGTTGTGGGGGAGGAGGTGGGGGTCCACCGCCAGTCCTCTGTACAGCAATCTGGTGTCTGGATACCACGGAACGTACCTTCCCCGTAGGTCGTTCCACCTCTTCCTGATGTCATCCCGTATTCTTGGATGCTGTCCCACTGCTTTGACCCTGTCGAAGATTCTCCGCCATAGCTTCATCTTCCTTGCAATAGATGTCTGCTGCACCTGTGAGCCGAATAGCTGTGGCTCTACCTGGATGATTTCCTCCACCATGACCCTTAGCTCCTCCTCAGAAAACCTGGGGTGTCTTTGAGGTGCCATGATGTGGTGTGGGTGATGTGTGAGGTGCTGTCTGTTGTGATGTGTGAGGGGATGTGTTGGTGTGTGTTGTTTGAGGTGCATGGATGGTGTATAATTGAAGGTGTTGTGTGTCTGTGGATGCTGGTGTTGCGTTAGCTAATCTCTCTGTCCGTCCTTCTTTCAAAATGTTGGTTCTAAGGGTTTGTGGGTGATGTGGGTGTGTGCTTTATATTGGATTGGGTGTGTGGGTGTGGTGTGTGTATGTGTATCAGGTGTGTGTATTTTGAATTGTCCAATGTGGTTATGTTATGTAAATGTGTGTGTATTTTGAGCACAGCAGTGTGTACCGCCAATGGATTAACGCGGTTGAAAGACAGCTGCGTTGATTCGTGGGTCGTGATAGTGTGGGCGTATTCCTGTTGGCGTGACGGTGTGGGTTTTGGTATTGCCAGTTTATCACTGAACTTTGGTGTGGTGGACTTGTGTGGGTGTCTGTATTGTGGCGGATTCCGAGCTGTGAGTCGTAATACCTGTAGCGGAATTCCGCAGCCGCAACGGTATGTTGGTGGTCTTCTGCACAGCGGTAAGCGGGATTTACCGCCAGGGTTGTAATGAGGGCCTAAATATGTACACTAATAATCAGAAATCGGCATAAAGAGCAATATCAAACAGTGCAATAGCAATAGACAGTAGTGACTCTAGGGAGAGCCCAAACCATATACTAATATAAAAAAATAGACTGCGTATACAGGACCCCCACTCAGGTAAGTGGAAATTGTAGAGGGGACCTGGGGGAACTAGGAACCCCTAAAGTTAAGGACCACAGTGACCCTCAGCAACCAGGTAGAAAGGAGTAAGTAAGTACTGTTTTTTCCCCAAACCACCAAAAGGACTGAAAAGAAGAATAATGCACCACCCAGATAAAGACTGCAAGAAACTAACGCTGAATCCTGAAGAAGGAAGACCTGAAAAAGAAGGGGACCAAGTCCAGAACCCGTGGAAGTGTCTGGTGGTGGCAGGAGCCACTACCCATCTGTCTGTGGTTGCAGGAGTTGGTTGACGGTAGGACGACGATGGTCAGCAATTCAGCCCTGGAGTCGGTGAAGAGTTCCTGGAGGATGCAGTCTACGTCCCACACCGGATGGAAGATTGCAGTCTGTCTGTGGTATGGAAAAGCCATCAATAAGCCTTGGCAGAGGCAAGAGTCGTGGAGCTGCCAGGGACCAGCAAGCTCTAGGGGGACTCAGCCCATGAAGGGGAGTCCCAGGGGACCCTCAGCAATGCAGAGAGTCCATAGAAGAAGCAGCAACCTCCACAGAGGACCCACTGGGAGAGGGCCGGGAGCTGCAGAGGAGCCCACGCAGCACAACTGAAGAAGGGTCCCATGCCACAGGAGAAGCACACAGAGGGTATGCATTGCAGGGAAGAGTCCTGGGGGCTGTGGCTACACAGAGCCTGAAGATCTCTTGGAGGAGATGCCAACAAGCCTTGGTAGCTGCAAGAGACGCAGTGCATGGGGGTACTGTCCTGCGTGGGAAGGCAAGATCTTACCTTCAGCGAAGTTTGTCAGGACCAAGGGGACCACTCCAGACCACCACCTGTGATGCAGGATCCACTCAGCTCAGGATGAGAGGAGATCCATGCAGCCGGTCGTCGTTGCAGTTGGGGCCTGCGGATGCAGGAGAGTGACTCCTTCACTCCAATGGAGATTCCTTCTTCCTTCTGGTGCAGACTGAGTACTTGCCGCCCTCAGAGAATGCACAGCCGGGGAAATGTTGTAGAAGCTGGAAGGAGCATGTGAAACAATGTTGCAGGGTAAAGTTGTCACTGGAGCTGTAGATTGTAGGTTCCTGTGGAGTCCAGTTGCAATTCCAGTGCCCAGAAGTTGAAGTAGGCGTTGCAGAGAAGTCCTGCTGGAATCTTGCAAGTCAAATCTAAGGACCCACCCAAGAGGGAGACCCTAAATAGCCTTGGAAGGGTGATTAGTCACCTAGCCAGGTGACCACCTATCAGGAGGGAGCTCTGACGTCACCTGACTGACCTGGCCACTCAGATGCTCCCAGAGGCCGCTGCCCACCTTGGATTCAAGATGGCAGAATCAAGAGACCCTATGGAGGAGCTCTGGGCACCACCCCTGGGGTGATGATGAACAGGGGAGTGCTCCCCTTTCCATTGTCCAGTTTGCACCAGAGAAGGGACTGGAGGTCTCTGAACCTGTGCAGATTGCTTTATTCAAGGAAGGGACCAAATGTGCCCTTCAAAGCATACCAGTGGCTCAGGAAGGCTACCCCTCCCCAGCCATGTAACACCTATTTCCAAAGGGAGAGGGTGTTGCCTCCTTCCTTTGTTCTGCCTTCCTGGGCCTGCAACTGTTCAAGCAGTAGGAGAGCAGAAACCCGTCTGAGGGGTGGCAGCAGTTTGAGCTGCCTGGAAAACCCCAGAACGCTGGTAGGAGCATTGCTGGGGGTCCTCTAAGGAGGCCCCAGAATGCATGGAATCATACTTCCAATATTGGCAACAGTATTGGGGTATGATTCCGAAATGTTTGATACCAAACATGCCCAGCTTCGGAGTTACCATTATGTATCTGGACATATGTAGTGACCTATGTCCAGCACACGCATAAAATGACATCCTCACACTGACAAAGTCCATGAAAATGGAGCTGGAGTTCGTGGTGGCACCTCTGCTCATGCAGGGGTGCCCTCACACACAGGTACCTGCACCCTGCCCTCTGGGCAAGGAGGGCTTAACCTAGGGGTGACTCACAGTGACCTGGTGCAGTGACCTGTAGTGAAAAGGGTGCATGCACCCTCTCACGCAGGCCTGCAGATACACTTTGCATGGACTTCCCTTTTTGTGTCAGGTTGGAGCCCTCCGAACCACAGTCGTCAGTGAGCTTGTCCGATACTGAATCCTGTTCTGAATCAGAGCCTGTTTTACTCATGATGGCTGCTGTTGCCTGCAAAGCCGCTGCCCTGTCCCTGTCAGTCTCCACTTTGCTCGGTTTCTTTGGGAACTTCCTGCTACATGTCCTTCGGAGTCTCTTTCTTGGGTTCAGGTGATCTCTGTCGTGTCATTCTTTGGATTCCGGAGGAACCCCTCCCGCTCTATATGAGTCAAGCCAATCCCACGCTGTTGTGGGGTCCTCATAAAAATGGGTCTTGCCATTCAGCACTATCTTCAGTTTGGCTGGGAACATCAATGAGTATTTGATCCCCTCATCGTGAAGCGCTTTCTTAACGGACATAAAGGAGGCTTGTCTGGATTGGACTACTAGCGTATACAGTGTACCATATCATATTAATACTGTGTTGGGAGGACGTACACTGGACCGACCAATCCTCCTCTCTTACCCCCCTCTTTTTTCGAACTACTAGCGTATAGTCAGGGAACAGTGTCACCTTCCCATTGCTTATGGTGTACGGCCCTTCCTCCCTAGCTCACATAAGGAGAGAGTCGCAATTTTTAAAAGTGCAAGAGTCTGGCAACAATCGCACACGGTGGCCTACCTGGTGGTGGGGTCTGGCAGGGTCCCTGTGAGCACGCTCAATAGCGAAAAAAGGTGCCAGGCGTCCCGCCGTTACCTCCCTGGTAAAGCACTTTTCCAAGTATGCCACCATATCTTCTTGTTCTGAACCTTCAGGAAGCTCCACCACACCGACATTGTTCCAGTGGTTGCGTCCTTCAGCGTCCTTGGCCCCTGCGTTCCAGTGTCTGCACTCTGTCAAATAGCTCTCCTACTTGTCTCTTGAGGTCCATTTGGGATGGCTGAATCTCCTTAAGCCCGTATCCACGTCCTTGACTCTGTCTGCCAATTTATGATGTTCGGCCCTCATTAGCCCAGGTCCCAGGGACACTACCCAGAGGTCCTGTTGGAGCGCTGATTTGGTGTCTGCATTCTCTGCCAAAATTCTGTCAAATTGAGCTTGAAGTGTGGGGACCGTAGCTCCCATCTCCCCTACTGTTTCATGTGGGGGATGGTCCAAGTCCGACATTCCCGTTTGAGTGTCCCCATGTTTGGGTCTGGGCTTTCCCATGATCTAATCAGTAAGTTACCAGGCCCACCAGTATCGTCGTCACTGGTACCTTCAATCCAGGTGTAACTGGTGGTCTGGTCTGTCTACAGCAGCTTCTTCATTCTAGGCCTGGTCACTGAGTACCTGCAGTGTTATCCCCCTCTTAGTGGGGGTCGCCATTGTATTTAGGGTGGTCTATCGAGGCGTGTGTCCCACTGAGGTCTACTGAGCTGTAAGGCCACCTAGGTCCTTTAAATTGTTCACCAGTGCAGGGCAATGGGTCGTCGTCGTTTGGTTAGGGTAAGGTTGTTGTAAGTGTGTTTTCGGTCCTCCCAGGAGGTTCTAGGGGTGGATACTGGAGTGTCTCGGATTCCTGCAAAGTAGTACTCGCATGTCTCTGGGCCAGTCTCAACTATCACACAGCGAGTGCTCTCTTTCCCAGCAGGGCAGAGGGAGGTCCAGTTCCTGGGTCTTCGTCTGCTATTAGTTAGAATGTCTGTATTTTTTTCTTCTCCTTTTTGTGCAGGTGGATGGGCTGCGGGCCTGCAGGGCGACAGTGGGACCGGCACCCACGCTCAGGGCAAGGAGGCAGGCTGGGACCAGGTCTTCCTAATCACAAATACTGGTCCAGTGCGTTCCGGCCTCCACCCAGTGCACTGCGCACCCGGGGTGTGTCTGCAACTGCCACAGGGTGCTGAGAAGTCTTTCAACATTAGCCCAAGGATGTCTGCCCTGCCCCTCAGGGCCCCCGACAGGGTCTGGACCGCCCAAAATTCATGCGTCCATCCCTGCACTCATGGCACTGGCGCTCAGTTCAGTATTCAGTTCACACTGCGGTCAGCACCGAAGGACCAGACTCCGGGGTAGTTGCTGTCCCAGCAGGCCGTTTCTGGGGCCCTGTGTAGTATGTTGCAGCAACTCCTACACAGCTCTCTCTCACTCAATCACCGACCCTTGGCGACTGGACCTCCTTCTGCTGCACGAGCCACCTCCTCAACCTCTGGCCTCCCACAGGCCATCCAAGGTAGGCGTTGAGCTCCCCCAGGTCCCCGCCGCGTTCCCGGTCATCCGGTGCCGTTCACCAAGGTCCAAAATCATCCCCCTCTGACTTTGCCGCAATGCTCCCATCAGGGATCAGGTCGCCCGGTCATCACAATCTTTTTTCTGCTCTTGTGGCAGCTATCCGGCCACTCAATTCTCACCGTTTCAGGCATAGGGATGTGGGATGGGGTGGAAGTACTTCCTGCCGACCCCCCGGGACAGGTGATTTTCTGGATGTTGTGCGGCCGAAGTGGAATGCTGCAATTATGCGTCTGCCATCTTAGGCTCTGAGGCCATGCCCCCTAGTACCTACAGCTTGTTGTGCTGAACTATCAGTATAAATGACAGTTTGGTGCTGGTCTAATGGTAATATATTAGTAGATGCGGGGTACTCCTGTTTATTTTGGAGGAATTCCTGGGTCTGAAGTTTTGGGTCAAAGATATAATCAACATCAGTGGCAGTCAGGGAGGTTGCCCATTGCATCCAACATGGATGTAATGCTTTTGGGTTTGGAACGCTGGCTTTGGTGATCGCCTCGAGGACTGGCACTGGGGTAGCAACAATAATGCGTTTCCCTTGAGCAAGTGGCCTCTCCTTGATGATGGCCATCTGAACAGCAGTCAGTATTTTTTCAGTTGGTGCAAAATGTTGTTCTGCATTGGAATACAAATGTGATTTGTATGCTGTGGGCACCGTGTCACCTTAATTGAATGTGACATACATGAAGCTGATGGCACCAGCAATTATTCTGATGGCCATGTTTGTTTTGTTGTCGCATGTGTGTAAGTGTTTTGCTTCTAGCATATCCTGCTGCAATTCTCTGATAATGCATGTGTGTTCTGTTGTCCAGTTAGTGCTTTAAAAAACTGGACGAATTAGGTCATTGAGTAGTTTTATGCTTTGTGCATAATCAGCTATGTATGTTCTGCCAAAGCTAAAGAAACCCAGCAATGACTGCAGTTTATTTATGGCATTTGGAGGTTGAAGTTGAGAAAGTTGAGTTGAGTTGAGAAAGTGCAGAGCCAGGCTCTTTCCTTCATCTGATAGTTCATATCCCACAAATAGGACACTTAAGAAAGCAATTTTAGTTTTCTTGAAATTGAATTTGTAGCCCTGGGCGGCAAATCCTAATACGTTCTGATCCACCCTGGCCAGATGTATGTTGAGGTTATCATCTGTGAGATAAATATCATCCACGTAAGACAACGCCTCAGGATCAATCTCATGTATTCTTGATGCTACTGGGGCTGAAAACAACCCAGGGCTCTTCTTATACCCTTGAGGTAATCAGCAAATGCACCTCTGAGAGCCTAATGAGCTAAAGGCACTCAGATTCTGACTTTCAGGTGCTAGATTTTGGCAGTAAAAAAACATTGGAAATATCCAAGGTTGTTTTGTAATTTTGTGCACTATGTTGTTAATTAATGCTGTGCTCTGTGTGTTTTGTATTGCATATGTGCATGTGGGACCGTTGTAAATGACTGTAATCTAAAACTATTCTATATGGATAATCTGGTTTGGCAATGGGGAATAACAGGGTATTCATTGCAGAGACACAGGGTTCAATTACTCCCTGGTACTCAAGTGGTGTGAGAATCTCTCTCACTGGAGCTTTATCCTCGTCCTTAATAGGATATTGAGGTTGAGGCTGTGGTGAAGATCTAATTGGTATTACATGATCGAGGGATTCTTTGTGGTACAGCGCAGGAGCCATTGCCAGAGCCCAATCTGTGGCATAGGTTTCTTTTACCCTGTCTGGAACTAGGACTGATAAAGAAGGCAAAATGACATCTTCCCCATGTGGGAGCTTGCTGACAAATAATGGTGGCTAGTCTTTTTCTGCTAATAGAATATTACAGTTTAGTTTTTCCTAAAATATTACTTCAGTAGTACGCTCTGTCTCCCTCAATTTGGATACTTAATTCAAGGACCCTATTGGGTGGGAAGACGCACATCTCCGCTGCCTCTATGACGAGAAAGTAGTTAGTTGCTGTCACATCCAGGTGATATATAAGATTCTGGTGACAAATTGTGACCTCTGCCATGCTGTCTAGCAGAGTCCTGTTCTTCAACAGAGTTCTCAACACGGCTGGCGTTTTTGATTGAAATTGAAACCACCTTTTTCTTTTTTTATTGGGGTTTCTGTTGAGGGGGTTTGTCCTCTTTTTTAACGTACGTTTCTGAGTGACGTTGTCCTTCTGCTTCGTGTAGTCACTTCACACTTCAGACCTTCCCACTCTCTCTCCGTTTATCTGGTGTGTCCTGAAAGGAACGAGAGGGACGTGTATCAGTATATTGGTATCTATCAGGTGTTTTTAAAGTTCCTCTCTTTTGGTGATTATATCTTCTTTCAGAGATCTCTGGTTGTGGAGATTCTCCTCTCTGACTTCATCTGTCTTTACTTTGTTTTTGTTTGTCCCAGCGTTTTTTAGAACCCTCTTGTGCTTGTATAGTACCTTCCTTAGGGGTGGTACTCTGAAGTTGTGGTTTAGTTGGTCTGGACCCCAGACTGTCCCGTCATATACTAGTATAGGTGTCGGAAATAATATTTGACATCTCACGCTCCTGGTCCTGCTTAGGAACCTCTCTGAGCCGTTGGCGAATAGCCAATCCTGCTGCTTCCCCTTTAATGTTACTTAAAATAATTGAGGACACTATGTCAAAATTTTGAATTTGTTTCAACACTTCCAGTAAATTGACAAGTATCTGGGTACCATGTATGGCAGTATAAATCGCAGCGAAGACTGAACCCCAAGTGTTACAGTCCTCTATTGAGAGGACCATGGCAAATGGCAAGCACATTGCGAGACTTCTGCGTTTGTCTTGGGGGAAACACTGCTTACAGCTGGTTTGTTTTTTGTGCAATCCAGAATGGAATCTTTTCCCGCTCTGTGGGTGCTTTTCCCATTATTGAGTGGACTGTTTGTGAATTTATTGCCAGATCGGCCAATTGATTAGTAGCTGGAGCAGCCCTTGCTAGGTTGGTGTTCAAAGTCCACATCACGAATTGTATCACTTGTCTATATATTGCTAGTAGTTCATTATAGAGTGTGTGTACATCAGCTACTTGCATAGCTTGCATATTTGGTTGTGGCGTATACGTGCTAGTTGTTGGCCAAGTTGGTCCATCATTGCCTAAAGGACCTAATCTCACTGGTTGTTTTACATGTGGATGTGCACCACTGAACAGGTTTTGATGTTCTTGATTGGAGAGTGGTATCTTTAAGTATTGGTAAGCTTGGTACTGTTAGGGTACGTTTTCTACTTTGTATGCATGAAATATATGTGTATTTGCATCTGTTTCAGGAAGATAGACCCAGGGGTAGAATATTTCTGTCCTATATGCATTGCGGGCTTCCACAACAAATGCAACA
This sequence comes from Pleurodeles waltl, assembly GCF_031143425.1. Lineage (NCBI taxonomy): Eukaryota > Metazoa > Chordata > Amphibia > Caudata > Salamandridae > Pleurodeles > Pleurodeles waltl. The sequence continues at coordinate 932,840,475 of NC_090446.1, read as the reverse complement.
TCCCTGCCATCTTCTGTTAAGCCATTGGCTAAAAGAAACTGCGTGAGAGGATGTCTGTAGTTATCTCTGATGTTTATAGCGTTTGCCATATTAAAGACTATGGGGGTCATTATGACCCTGACGGTCACTAGACTGCCATGGTTACGGTGGTGGTCGGACCACCGTGGTTGTGGCAGTCCGACTGCCACATTATAACCGCGGCGCCACGGTCCAACCACCGACATCGCAAGGCTGCCACCAGCCTGCAGCCTGGAAGTCCCAGCGGTTGTAATCCGCAAGGGCAGCGCTGCAAGCAGCACTGCCCTGGGGATTACGAGTCCCCATCCTCCAGCCGGTTACTGCCATGGAAAGGCTGGCGGAATGGGGGATTCGGGGGCCCTTGGGGACCCATGCACTGCCCATGCACTTAGCATGGGCAGTGCAGGGACCCCCATGCACAGCCCCATCGCGCATTCCACTGCCCGAATTACGGGCAGTTGAATGCGCCTCGGGTGCTGTTGCACCTGCTGCACCGCCACATTGCAACTGGCTCTATTAGGAGCCGGCTGCAGTGTTAAGGCCCTGATCTACGTGGGGCAGGCGTTTCTGCCCGTCGGCCCAGCAAATAAACCATAATAGGGCTACACTTCTGCCACCTCCATTGTCTTAGACAACAGCAAGTTGTTGCCCATCCTCAAAAACACTCTGTAGGAAACCATGGACGTAGGGGTTAACTCAATTGAGTGTATGATGGTTGGCCTCCCACAGGCATCTATACTGGGCTACTGACACAGTCCTCAGTGGCCATAACTAGATTAACAATCTGGAGGACAGTTACAGCATCCGCTTTTAGGCAGTCCTGTTTGATGTGATTTTTCTTGCTATCTTTAAACATAACCTCCGTCTCTGGACGGAAGGGGAGTACTGCTACCATATTCCCTTTGTAGCCATGACCAAAAACTAATTTCCAGTTAGTTTCTGTCCCTGCTGGGAACCTTGGAAATTACTGCTTCCATCAAGCTTGTGGCCATGCTGCTGCCACTCATTCCAAGCCCCTTGGGCTTGGAACTATGATGTGCCTGTCCCTTCTGACTATCCTATTTGGGGGCCCACTTGTTAGCACCTATTGCTAGCAGTGTAAGAGATAACTCAGCTCTGCCAAATACAGTTTGCGTCCTGGGCATTGTCTGCTCAGCAGAGCCTAACATCTGAGTAGAGGTGGACGAACAGATTAACAAGGCAAGCCGACCCAGAGCCGAGCCAAAAGTCTGGCTTAGCTCAAAGAGCCTGTGTACAAGCCAAGCCCTGAAAATGTTTCCTTGTAAATCATGTAACAAACTTCGCCTCAAAATTCTACAAAGATTAGTACTTTATACATTAATACATACATTATATCATTCCCTGAAGCACTTCTTAAAAGTGAAGTTTTTAAATATGAACTTAGAATCGTACCTGCTACCCCCCTGGCAACAATGCCATTAGTGAACTACGAGGCAAGTTAGTTCTCGTGTGTACACTGTCTATGGCCTAGATTCTTATAGACAGGAGCATCATTACAGTTAATTAAATTAAAAACTGTGTTTTTTGTACAGCTCGTTTTCTGTACTCGATTCATTGAAGGTGCTTTTATAGGCAGTAATGAAGAACAAGCATTTGCAATGCAATGGGTCTTGCATTTGCCCTAGTTAGCGCTATTAGCGTTGTTAACTCTCAACTGGACTTTTCTTGCCACAAAACCTGAAAATTAAAACTAACACAGTTTCACATAAGTGAGTCGATTCACAGTGCCAGGGCTGCCATGAGCATCAGCGTGAAGAGACACACACAAGTAAAAAGAAGTTCGCTCGCAGTCAAACTTATCGGTAAAAGTGCAATTAGCCACATAACAGGGCAATGGCCAAGTCGGTAACAAAACCTCCCCTAATGAGGGATAAACGTAAACCATTTACCAATGTTATCGAATGATTTTTGAAGGGCAAGCCCACAAGTGAGTGATAGTGATGGGCGTGAGGTGGGCTTTGTTAAAAGACCAGATACATACCAACACGTCAGAAATGCGTGCTGCTATGTTCAACCTCAAAAGGAGTATTGGGGGAAAAAATATTTATCTAAGGTCACACAATTTGGTTACACGGGAAAACTGGGATTAATCCCTTGTTTTCTAGTTTCACTTTGTACCAATCACTAAATGGGTATTTATCTGTCTCCTTTTTACCTCAAATGATGTCTTGCTTTCATATCAGTGTATTTCGGTAGAGCGAGAGAAGAAGGCAGAAGCCACCTGAAGGTTCGGCTCGGTTTGGGCTTGAGGTTCCATGAGGACCATGAGCTGAGCCAGAGCCAGCTCGAGCCTGGCTCAAGCTTCTAGTGGTTCACCCACCTCTACATCTGAGGTGCACAAGCCAGCCTTAAGGTTGCAGCCATGCTAACACATTTTGCTGTGGTATAGGAGGGTGCAAACTCCTTGTTGCCAGTGAAAGGCTAACTGCTTTATAGGAAGCTGCAGGGGAGGCACAAGGTACCTTAGCTGCTTCACCTCCCACCTCTTTGAGTCTAACAAGACTGAGGGCCTGATTTAGAACGTGGCGTACGGGTTAATCCATCACAATGGTGATAGGTATCCCGTCCGCTGAAATTTAAATCCCATAGGACATAATAGAATTACAATTTTAGCGGACGGCATACCTGTCACCGTTGTAACGAAGTAACCTGTCCGTCGAGTTCTAAATCAGGTCCTAAGTGCTTGTCTGCCAGCAGAGATTTACTGTAGAAAAGTAAAATACTCTAATTAATACTTAGGTAAACAGAACAGTCAATGAAAGCCAGAAAGTGCTTGCTCCCTTTTATTAGGTGCAAAATTAGGCCCCATAGCTAATGTTTTCTTATGGGGTTGAGTTTGGGTTGGCTCTGATTTTTTAAAGTGTTTGAGTTTTCCTAATCTTTTTAGGTGAGTGACATGGACATTGCTAAAGATACTGGCATCCAGGTTTATTTTGATGTATTAACCTGTCACCCAAACAATGCTTAAAAGAAAAATATTCCCTATTCAGAATATAGATGAAAAATTAACTTTACCCTAAAATTGACCAACCAACAAACAAGATTCCTACATACAAAGAGCTTAGGTGTTCCCAGTGGTGTCCAAACTGGTCCTTTTCTTTAGGGTGGTGACAATAGAAAACAGTGGGCTAGATCCCATGCTAGTGACCCAAAAGTGCATTGAGGTCAGTTGCCTTTAAGCCTTTCTGCTGGTGGGATCACCCACAGTACCATCTACTCCATTATCATTTGTCACTGGTCAGAATATTGTTTCACCATGGCGTCAGCTGGTGACACATACACTGCTAGAACCTTGGTTCAAAAGGAACAGCTCAAAACAGCACACCCTCCTCCAACCACTGGAACTGGGCCTGACACCAAGAATTACCCAAGGTTAGTAGGGGAACCTCCATGTTTGAAGGCCATTGAAAACATCTTCTAACATGCTTTAAATGAAATCACGTCAAGCTGATCGGAAACCTTTGTGGTTGATTTATTTAAAAAAATGAAAATGAAAAAAGTGGGTACTCTGTAAGCTTTCTATTTCTGGCCTTCCACGATCTCTGCTAATGGAATGGCCTCCTTTAGATATGTACCTTTTGTAGGGAAACTGTGAAGTGTTTTGAGGGGAAGCAGCCTGAAGAACGATGCCAATCGTTGTCCACGAAAGCGGAACAACGTTTTCCTAAACAACGACCCCGTTTTCCTCTGCCTTAACCACGCATGTCCAGAACAACGAACATGCGTGGTTAAGGTAGAGAAAAACAAACTCTGGATCAGAGAGGACGCGGTCAGGTAAGTGGGACTAGGGTAGGGTTGCGGGATAGTTTTAGGGGCAGGGGTAATTTTAGTTTTTAGGGGCAGAGGGTCGGGGTAATTCTAGGTTTTAGGGGCAGGTGTGGGGGTTCACAGTAGTTTTATGGGCGTTTTTTTTTTGGTAGTTTATGTTTTAGTGGCAGGGTGGGGGTCGGGATGGTTTTAGGGGTGGGGTGGGGTAGTTTAGGTTTTAGGGGCAGGGTGGGGGGTTTGGGGTAGTTTTCGGGGTGAGGTGTTGCTGTAATTTCAGGGGCGGCTGGGGGTTTGGGGTGGTTTTAGGGGCAGGGGTTGGAGATCGGTGGGGTCGCATGCTGGAACCAAGCATGCCATTCGACGTATGCCTTTACCAGGAATGCCTTTACAATGAAAAATCATTGTTAAGGCATTCGTGATAAAGGCAGTAGTGGTAACAACGCAGTCGTTGTTCTGACTGCGTTGTTCAGGCATGCGTGGTTAAAGCATGCGTTGTTCCGACATACATTCGATTTGCGTCATATTAGTCTCTCTAACCTCTTTAATGCCAGTGAATCTTACATTATTCCTCTTGTCGTTTTCCAAATCCTCTAGTCTGGCCTGTGTTTTAATATTGAGGTCAAAATGCACATCATAAACTTTTTTTTTTTTAATGAAAAGTTACTATCCGGACCTGTAGTATTTTTTCTAAAGAAATATAAAAACGTCTCCCTTCCCCATGGACAGATGCCGACCCGCATACTGCATTGTCTCATTGAAGACAGAATCCTTTTGATAAGAACCTGAGATAAGGTCCTGGCCCCGTGTCCATGTCACCTGAATCCACTAAGGGAAGAATCTGAAATGTGTTTTGTGTGTCAATGTTCACAAACCACACATGACAGGTCCTTTGGTTTATGGTCTATGCAACTCCACTATTCCTCCCACTCTCTGAGGAAGGCATTGTAACAAGCCTTTTTACACGGTCCAGGCCACGTTTATCAATCCCACTATAACAAATGGTCTACAGTATCTTTACGCTATGAGGGAATAACCACAGACATTTCTGTTCCAGTAAAGCCACTGCATCGGTGGATGAATTTGACAATGAATTTAAGTTAAGATGACCCTCTTTGAGGGAAAACATTTTTGGCAATTACTGTGCAGTGCAGGACCAAATGAAATGAAAGAGCGTAACATAGACTAGGACTTGTTAGTGGATGTGCCTTGAACCTCCTTTCCCCCGTGAGTAATAGCAGTGAGTCAGAGTAGGTAGGAATCTGAAAGTTCTCAAAAAGAAATATGTTTAAATGAACGAGGCACTTTGATAGGAATGTTTATATTCCAAAGGGGGGCACTAAATAATCACTATGAACTCTGCTGAGCCTTATGACTCATAGACCTCATTAAGCAGTGGGGGTATGGTTTTACAGATCTGGATGTAGTTTTGGGAATTAATAAATTAGTCAGTTTTTTCACAGATTTCTTACATTTAATGTACTTTGATTTACTCTGCCTTAGCTAAATTGGCTTTTTATAGTCAGCTTAATTCTCACATTTCCCTACATCAGCTTTATGTATTCTTCTTATACCCCTAGATTTGTTTTAAGTAACAGTGCATTATTACTGGGTGATGCTGACTCTTACAAGATTATAAACTGTAATAGTCATCCTAATTAGGAACAAAAGTCAAGTGATATCAGACAGACTTTTGATCCTTTTTGTATTTGGTTATGATCTGCAGATGCCCTGTTCACCATACTTGCTTGATCCACATTACCTTGCATCTAAGTCGACTCTCTCAGATTCTGCTCCAGTTATGGAGCTGGACAAGTTGTGTGTTATATGTAAATCACTTGCCATTAGCTTGCTAAGACAGGTCCCTGTGGGGCAAGGAGCTGTCCTTGAATGAAATTTTGGAGAACCTTCCTCTAACTTTCAATAGGGTATCTGTCAAAGGACACCAGCATTTATTGGTACTGGTCGATTATGCGACTAGATATCCCGAGGCCATACCCATTGCCAGCATGAACACAAAGACCATAGCCCAGGCCATGATTGAGTTCTTTTCACGAGTAGGGTTTCCTAAGGAGATTCTCACTGATCAGGGAACCCCTTTCATGTCCCGCCTTATGGCCGAAATATGTCACTCTCTGGGGGTGCAACAGATACGTACCTCCGTATACCATCCACAAAGGGATGGTTTAGTCAAATGATATAATAAAACCATAAAAACGCTGTTACGAAAGGTCATCAACGAGTCAGGAAGAGACTGGGAAAAGAAATTACCTTTGGTCCTCTATGCCTTGCGTACCCACATACAATCTTCCACTGGGCACAGCCCTTTTGAGTTACTTTTTGGCCGGCAACCCCACACCCTCCTAGAAATGTTAGCCGAACAGTGGGAGGAATTGGAGGAGGAAGTGAGGGATCTCCTCACATACACTAAAGATCTTAGGGACAACCTACATACCCTATGGGAGGAGGCCCACAAAACCTTAAGAGAGGCACAGGCTAAACAGAAAGCCTACTATGACACACATAGTGTTCCCCGAAGCCTAAGGGTGGGTGATAAGGTACTCAGATTATTACCCACCAGCAAAAACAAGCTCCTCGCGCGTTGGCAAGGTCCCTATACAGTATTAGGCCAAATCAACCCCACCACATATAAGATTGAGATACCCCAGGCAACAGGTAGAGAACAGATTTATCACATTAACCTTTTAAAAAAATGGAATGAGAGACCTGAGGCCCACCCCTCTCTGTATGTTACCACTGAAACTGACCAAGACATATCCATGTATCAGGGCCCGGGTACCCGTCCGGAGGAGACTCCACTAACCCGGATGAACAACTCCCTCACCCAAGAACAAAGCAACCAACTGAAACACCTAGTCCTTTTGGGCCTGGACGTGTTTCTAAAATACCCGGTCGCACTCCGTTGATACAGCATCCCATTCGTACCATAGGAAGTAAAGTACCCCGACAACGGCCATATAGGATACCTGAGGCAAAGCGACGGGTAGTGGTACAAGAAGTGGAAACCATGCTAAACGCCGGCATAATCAAGCCCTCTTCCAGCCCCTGGTGTTCCCCAGTGGTCTTGGTTCCAAAACCTGATGGGAGCACCAGATTTTGTATTGACTTTATGCAGGTCAATGCATTATCCCAATTTGATTCCTATACCATGCCTCGAATTGACGAACCTTTAGAACGGTTAGGACAGGCCACTTATATGTCCACCCTAGATTTGACCAAAGGATATTGGCAGATTCCCCTTAGAACAGAAGACAGAGAAAAGACTGCATTTGCTACTCCCTCAGGCCTCTATCAGTTCACAGTCCTGCCATTTGGTCTTCACGGGGCCTCTGCTACCTTCCAACGCCTCATTGATACGATCCTTTGACCCTTCCATGCTGCTGCATATCTAGATGATATTGTGGTGTATAGTTCCACTTGGGAGGAACATCTTGAACACTTACGTCACATAATACAAGCCTTGCGTGAGGCTAAGTTAACTGCAAATCCAGAAAAATTTAAGTTAGATCATACTGTCGTTAAATATCTGGGCTATGTCATAGGGGAAGGGAAGGTTTGGCCCCAAGTAGAGAAAATTCAAGCCATTACCCATTTACCACTCCCACGTACCAAGAAAGACGTTTGTGCCTTCTTAGGAATGGTGGGCTACTACTGCCGATTTATACCTCGGTTTTCCACACTCGCAGGACCCCTTACGGACTTATTAAGAAAATCCAAACCCAATTGTCTGGTCGACCTTTCTCCAATGGAAAGGCAAAGCTTTGACACACTCAGGGACCTCCTAACTTCTGAACCGGTCCTCTGTTGCCTGGACTTCTCCAAACATTTTCTGGTGCAAGCAGATGCCTCTGATGTGGGACTGGGAGCAGTACTGTCGCAGGCAGATGAGGAAGGTTCCTTGCACCTCATTGCGTAGATCAGCCGAAAGCTGTTACCTAGGGAATGTCACTATCCCACTATTGAAAAGGAGTGCATGGTTATCAAATGGGCTGTAGAGTCCCTGCGTTATTATTTGGCCGGGCGGCCATTTACGTTACTCATGGATCATGCCCCTCTGACCTGGCTTGCTCGACATAAGGACACTAATGCTCATGTTCTCAGATGGTTCTTCTCACTTCAACCTTTCTCCTTCCAGGTCTTGCATGCCCCTGGTTCTCGCATGCTAAATGCTGATTACCTGTCCCATTACCCAATTCCAGAGTGGCTCTATCAGCCACATGCTAGGGGGAGTGACTGTGACAGACCGCTGTTGCATCACGTGGATCCGTCTTGCCGTGAGGAGAATACTGCTGCTGCCTTTTTCGACCCTGAAGAGCAGGACGCGATGTCCAATCCCCTTGCACTTCCGGGTTCAGATCGGCAGGGGAAGCCGATGCACGGGCGGCTTGGAGTTAAAAAGGAGGATACCGCGACGGGGAGACGAGATGGATACGAAACAAGCGAGGAGAACAAGACCAGGAGACGTACCAATGACGCCCGAGAAGGAAGAGGCATCGTGGCGGCAGACTACACCTCGAAGGGACTGACCAAAGAGTCCGTGGCGCAGGAGGCCCCCAGCGCAAGCTCCGGCCACGCTTGAGGGAAAGAGTGGCCATTTCAGGTGCGTGACGATACTAAATTGGGAGGAGGGGGAATGAAGACAGCACGGAAACAGGGAAGAGCCCAATAATTGTTTTATTTTTGGTTGCAGTTTGGGTGAAAAGGGAGTCGGACCGATCAAAACAGGAGGGGACACAATATCTGGTTGCTTGACACTATTGGGTAAAATAATATAGGATGGGTATAGCAGGATACGCTAACCAGTTCAGGGGACAGGGTGAGGAGGCAAAGAAAAGAAGGACGTACATATGAGGGACTATGGTCCAGGCAGTATAACGAATAGACATAAATAGTAAACGGGAGCCGCTAGAGAGAAACAAGGAAGAGCGAAGGAAGAATTACGGGTCCGGACAGAATCCCTAAGAGAAGAGAAGCAAGTGAACAGGCATGGACTGAGGCAAATATGGGGTACAGCTATAGAAACAAAAACCTAAAGCACACCCAAAAGAGAAATAACAAAGGAAGAGAAGAAAAGAGGAGGAGGCAGACAGGACAAATGACAGGGAAGGAGAAGGAGAGCCGGACAGGAAAAAAAAACAAAAGGAAAAGAAGAGAGAAAAGGGTGAACATAGGGAAAGAGTAGGAACATAGTAAAGGACTATCCACTTACTTGTATTTCTCTCATTCTTGTTCCCACATGCGCCTCCTGGGAGCCCTGTAACGAGAAGACGAAGGGAAGAATTAAAGAGACATTCATCATCCCTATGGGCAACACCTGCAATGTGTGAAACAAGATCTAATCACTTAATAAAACTCACCATCACATCTGCCACTGACTACTTGTCCTCATTACGCCGACCTGTCACAGTATCTTTGTGTGACTATGAGTTTCGTGGTTATTTCTTCTGAGAGGTTTATTGCAGCAGAACATGACCTTTGTAAGTGTAAGGTCAAAAACCTGAATTTGTTTTAGACACTTTCAAAGAACCTACTTCCCCGGTACCCATGGAACAATTATTGCTTGACATTCATGGTACCCCAACTTCTCAAGCATACTTGTTGCCTCATGGTTACGATTGCTAAGTCTGTAATACATGTTTTCCAGGTACTCTTTGCGACCCCAAGAAACGTTTATGGAAAGCACCCCTCATCCACGTCATGTTCACTCCACATTATTCAAACAGATACTGTCCCGGAATCTTAACTTTATAACGGGACTATCCCTATGACGAATAATATCAGCATGCAGTCAGAGATTAGGAACATCTAGGCTACAGTGCAGACTTATGTGATTAAGGGTGAAAGAGATGTAGCTCCATATCTTCCTAAAAGGTGTCTGGCAAAGTCAATTAAAGTATCAAATTTAGGCCAAAATCAGATCGAATAAGGTAAGCAGTATACATAAGCATTATGAACTATATACTATCTGTCCAATACTGCATGTAAGGGCATGGTCATAGTCTAATGGGGAAAGTAAGCAAAGACTTTACGAAATTACTCTCTTCTTCAGTCAAACTACGTGAATTAGTCACTGACAGTACCCACACCAAAAGTCTTGGTATCAGATAAAGTACTAGCAAGGGATTTTACATTGCACATTAATATGGCTGCAGATGTCGCACAGCCACCGAAATTCCTATTAAGCATTCTATAGTAGATGCTAACACATTCCTACTTTTCATATTTTGGTGGACACACTTCTTTGATGCAGAAGAGTCTTTTCTCTGGCAATCACATTCAGAGGTCTGAGAGAGTTGTTAGTGGTTGAGAACCTTGTTTTTCTTCATGTTTTCACTCTCTGCTCTGCAAAGAAACATTATCAAAGCCAACTAACAGCACAGTTAAGACAGAGAACAGCATAGCCTGAGGGCAGTAGCAGCATGAGAAAATCAAAACAGACTTCTGCCAAAACGGAATCCACATTAATAAAAACACTTTTCCCAGATGAGGCTTCTACAGGACGGGCCCAAACAGATTTGACCAGTGTACCAAACTTCAGTCTATACCTATTGTTGCAAAGCTTGCCGGGTGTAACTGGGGAGCAGAGGGGCCGGCTAGGGCCCTGAATTGCGCAGTAGAGAAGCTTGAAGGGCGTGAAGATGACATAATAAACTCTGAGCATGGCTAGCCTCCCTCGGTCAATGGGGGGTGAAAGTGCGGGGAATGCCCAACTAAGCAATAATGGAGACCTCATTTCTGTGCAAGCTCTTGCCCCCCAGAAGCAGCCAACCCATAGAGTCCCTTTTGCCCCGCGCACCCTATGTTAGGAGGATAGTGCAAAATGGCCTTTATGTTCCTAGAGAGCCAGGGCAGAACAGGCCTCAGTTTACCTCATGAATGTGCCAAAAATTAAGCTTGGGTACTACAGAAGATCGTGATTTGTTGACCAATAAGGTTGTTCACTCTGGATTTAGAAGCACAGAGCAGCTATGGTTTCACTCTTCCTGCCTGGATCCACAACCATAAGAGTCCAATGCCTACCGACAGCTGGGACATTCAACTCACTTTCCTCTGAACTCCTGTATCTGCCAGACCCCACCAACGCAGAGTTCTTGCTACTTTTAGTTTATTCTGAACAGTCATACCTATATCAGTGTTGACAGGCTTCCTCCCTTTCTGCAGGCAGGTTGTCTGATAGGAACCTCAGTTGAGATGAACTGCTGTTTTTCAGCATGGCAAGACTGCAAGGGTGGACTCATTACCCCTGGGAAGGTGACTGTCAGACAGACAGCAGTCGTGGTTCCACAGCGGTCCTCTGAATACTCTGCAGAGCACTCCTTTCCTTGGTAAAAAAACACTTCGCATGGGCAGTGCAGGGCCCCCCCATGGACAGCCCCGTCGTGCATTTCACTCCCCGAATTACAGGCACCGAAATGCGCGATGGGTGCTGTCCCTTCCGACGCACCACAACATTGCCGCCAGCTTGATTACGAGCTGGCATCAATGTTGTGGTGAGCTTTCCGCTGGGCCAGTGGGCTGAAAAGCTGTTTTTGCCCACTGGCCCAGTGGAAAACTCCTAATAAGGTGACCAGCATACCACCAGAACTGGCGGTATGCTGGCTGACACGGCTTCTGCTGTCTTGAAAAAAGACCGCCAAAGCCGTAATGAGGGCCTGGATTTCTAAAGGAGCTTATCTACTCCCTCCAGGTTCAGGAATGTTTGCAGTGCACTGCTACAGTCTGGGGGAAATAACCCCACTTCCATCTTGTGCATAAGACCAGGCCAGGGGCATCCAAAATGGATCGCACTGGACTCGGTGAATTTTTCACTCATACAGCAATGCATGTACCTGCAGGCCACATACATGAATAAGCAAAAGATGCACCTGGAATGTTAATGCTCCACTCCAGTGACACAGATAAAAATGTGAGATCAAAACTGTTAATTAAAAAACCTACTGTATGCTGCCACAACGTGCTAATCAGACTGTCAGTGAAATGAGGGCAACCTTAGTGAGCTCCTCAGGCCAGGTCCTTACTCATGTTAAGGAACAGGCCTAAGCTCTGCGCATACATCAGGTTAGTGTGAGGCTAGAGCCAAAATCAAAACCCAGGATACCTGATACACAAGGATGTACACTTAAAGCATGGGAACATGAATTTACAGCTTGCATGGGACATTCCTGTCCAAACACATTACATAAAGGCTTAGCACTATAGAAACTATAGATATCCTTTTCTACAGTGCTAAATTCTTATTTAATTTTTTAATAATTGTGTGTATATGGAAATGCTTTTTTTATGTGTACATAAATTAGTTTATAAACACCACTTGACATATATTGTATCTATACATGCATATAAAATACATAAACATATATTTTCCGTAAATTAAAATATCGACATATACTATTTACACAGTAAGAAAACTAAATACACAGACATTGTTATGTCCCCAAATAGAAAGACATTTATTAATTATATATATTCATACTATAAAGAAATGAAATGCCTCTTTAGACAATCGGATTTTTAAAAATCTGCTTAATGGTGAGTGGTAGTAACATAGGGAGACAGCATGCAGCGTGGGAACCAGGTATGCTTATGCTTAGGTTGCAGAGCAGGAAGTAAGGAGGAAAGAGGGAATATCTTAAGGGTGGTAAGGGGGAGATCTCAAGGGTGGTGGGGAGCCTCCAAGATCACTGCAATTCCATCCCTCTGAAGTGCAGTGCAAGGTTTGCATGCTGCTTTGCAGATAGCTTAACGGTGACAATAGTAACAATGTATGAAGGGAGCCGAGGAACAATAGCATTTCTCATTTGTAGTTATAACTTATTTGTAGGATAGGGAATTCTTTGAGGATGGAGATTAAAAGGTGAATACGTTTGGTTACTCAAGCAGAAGATTTTTTTGCCTGTAAATGATTATAGGTTTTTATTCCAGATAGCACTACTATTCAATGTCTACTTTTTCTTTTATTCTTTCCAAGACAACCAAACACGAGGACAACCAGAGCCACAACGTCCTCCAGGTGATACCTCCTTCATCAGGCCAGAAGGCACCCCCCCGAGTCCCCACCAGTGCACATGACGTAACAATTTATCTCACCTAAAATGGCCTTCTGCATTTCCCCTTTTTATTTTTCTACAATTTTCTTAACTTTATGTGTTTTACTTTTGTGTATTTTCCTAACTCCCCCTTTATCTAATTTGGTGTCCATTAAGCAGGCTCATATTGTTTTTCCTTTTACACTCTCTTCTGTTTCCTCAGCTCAATCCATTCTGTCTTTGGTTTCCCTTTTACCTCCCTTTTTTAATGGGACAGCAACCTCTCCCTTACCCTTCATTTACTTTTCTCCATCCCTTCTTTCCATTAATTCTTGTTTTCCTGGTCCTTTCTAGCCATTTCTCATATTCCTAAACCTTTTTATAGCATTAGATTGTTGATTATTTGATTTTATCTATATGTGTCTTGCAGGATCCTTATGGTAGTACATGGATGTTGTTTTTCTTTAATTTAATCAATTGTTGCGAGCCTCCCCCAGCTCCCATTGGGGTCCCTTGATGCCTAGAGGGATATCAGGTATTTAGTTAGTATTTTTACGTTTTTTACCACACTGTGTCTCATGGGTTGGTCCACTTGGGCCATGGTGATTGCTGTTTTTAATTCACTTAATATATTGTTGCCAGCCTCCGCTAGCTCCCATAGGGCTCTTATGGATTCTATAGATACGTGGGCCAGTTGTATCTATACATATGTATCACAACCCCAAAATATACCTACCCTTCTCATACTATTCCCCCAAAACACCCATAACAAACTCACCCATCCTTTAACCTCTATATAAACTTAAAACTATACCTACCCTTTCCAACAGATCCTGCCTCCACTACCCACCACAGACCCGTCCCTAAACCCTAAACAAACCCAACATTATACTTACCTCCTTACCAACTGTTAACTCCCACATTACCTACAACAACCCTAACCCTCCCAAAACCACAGACATGCCCAAAACAATAGCTACACCTTCTCTAACTGTTCCCAACTGTTCAACTGTGGTTGAGAAGGGTGGGAGGATGGCTGGTGTGGGGATTTGGTGGCTTGGCTGCCTGAAGTGGCTTTGGTGATGACATCTTGACATTGGTACCGCTGGCCGGAAAGTATGAGGAGCTGCTGCCACTGTCTCCTATTTCTACACCAAAATCACCAGTGGATGGAAAGCAGCTGAGTGGCTATCTCTCACTGGTGCTAGCTGGTGCTCCAGGACTTGGAGTCTTCCCCCTGGACTTCCCCCAGGCCCCTGCCGTGAACAACAGGATTGTCTAAAGAAAAGAGAAAAAACAGGAGTTATAGTACCCACTGCAAGCATATCTTTGAAAGTCAGACTGTCACACTGCACAGCATTGCTAGTTCTTTAGAAACACTAGAATTATGTGATTGTGTGTTTATTAAGAATATAAATAATTCCTGTGAACCTGCCCTTTTCCTTACCAACCAAATCTTTCACTCCCCTCTAATCTCACTCTCAACCCACACCACTCCACCTCTCAATTCATTATCAGTACAATAAACATTATTTATGGGTTAAGGAGCAAGTGAATGTTACCTATGTTTGACAAAATGTTCACCTGTGACACACACACACTGGTTTCAGAAAATGGTGGTAGACACATGGCAAGGAAGCAGAATGCAGGAGAACAAAGGCAAACTGTCAGCCTATGGCCCCTACACTATTTTACAAAATGTTGGCAAGGAGAAAAAGGAGGCAGGGAGAACAAAGAAAGCATGGCTGTAGGACCCTCGCTGGAGCGCCTTCCTACCTCTCCACCAGCAAGAACGTGCAGCATTGTAGAGAAAAGATTGCACACATATTCATACAAAATATGCTGGACCCATTCTTGAGCCTTTACACACAGAGAGTAAAAAAGCAACAAAAATGTAAAGTAAAATTTAACTAAGATAAAAGTTATAATAGCACAACAACATGGAACCGGACAAAGAAAATTATAAAATAAACTTTAAATTTCCCTCAAACATAAACAGCTCTAGCCAACATTCACCCCAACCAAAGACTTTTAAATGTTTCAGAAAAGCACATGAATCAATCATCACACACCTACATAAATGCACACACAAAATGGAGAGCAAGCAGATGGGTAGGAACGTGGCAGAGAGCAAAGGAAAATGTCTGATGCCATGGGCCTGGATCCTGGAGACACCCATACTAGGCCCCAGTGCGCATGTGCCAACAAAAACATAACCTAAATTTAACATAAGGATATTCACGAGCCCTAAAATAACAAACAATATCTATGTCATTGCCACAGTGAGAATGTGAAAAATTCTTTAAAAATACTTCAATGGGAGCGCTCCCAAGACATCTTCATGAATAGCTATAAAGAACCAGGGTATGTTCATGTAACTAAATTCAAGATTTGTGATATGCTGGCAGTGAGGACATGGCTGGAAGCCGATGGAGGCAACAACATGAGGCCAGAGAAAAGAGCAGTGCTCCTGGCCTGGCAGTGGAAAAAGACCTAAGATGTTCCTAGTGGATGGCGTTCACAGGTGAGCCTGGGCCAGGGCGCTTGCTCACACAGTGTCAGGATTTCACAGGAATTGAGGCCAAGGACTCTGGTGCTTACCCCACTCCTTCAACTTTCCATCAAATAAGATCTGTAATGAATAACAGAATGTAAAGTGACTGTACAGGGGAAAAAGGGGAAGAAAGCTAGAGAGACAAGGAATACTCCATAGGTGCCTCGACCCTCTGACTTTGTGAGCATAGTGGAAGGCATGAGACAAGGACCCTTGATCTGCAAAGGACTGACTGGTAATCCCCGTAATCCTATAACACAATTACCAGAAATTTAAATGTACTGGTGTACCATAGTCTTGTGAGTAACAATAGAATGGCTTACCAGGGGATTGAAGCAGAGAAGCCATGACTGGCCTCCAGAGATGGGTTTAACTCCCATCAATGGTGGCAGCAACATAAAAAGGGTCAGAGAGAATACTGCCATCCTAACAATCCCCAAAGGGATTGTAACTAAATATGAAGATGTTGATGACATCACCAAGTGGTTCACAGCTTTTGAGAGGGCTTGTGCAACCAGAAAAGTAAACAGATCTCACTTGGGAGCTCTCCTTTGGGAAATGTTCACTGGCAGGTGTAGGGATAGACTTCTCACACCCTCTGGGAAAGATGCAGAATCTTATGACCTCATGAAGGCTACCCTGATTGAGGGCTTTGGATTCTCAACTGAGGAGTAGAGGATTAGGTTCAGGGGGGCTAAAAAATCCTCGAGCCAGGCCTGGGTTGATTTTGTTGACTTCTCAGTCAAAACACTAGATGGTTGGATAACTAGCAGTGGTGTAAGTGATTATGATGGGCTGTATAACTTGTTCATGAAGGAACATCTGTTAAGTAATTGCTTCAGTGATAAACTGCATCAACATCTGGTAGACCTAGTTCCAATTTCTCCCCAAGAATTGGGAAAGAAGGCAGACCATTGGGTCAAGACTAGGGTGACCAAGACTTCCACAGGCGGTGACCAAAGGAAAGGGGTCACAAATCCTCCGGAGGGTAAGAGTGATGAGTCATCCAAGGGCAAACGTAAAGAGTCTTCTACAGGGCCCCAAAAACCTGCTCAGGAGGGTGGGACCCGAGCCTCTTCACAGTCCACAAATGGGTACAAGGGTAAAAACTTTGAACCCAAGAAGGCCCGGTGTCGAAACTGTAGTCAGCATGGACACCAAACTCGAGACAAGGCCTGTCCAAAGAAAAGTCCCACAACAAATACTGCTCCAGTTAGTACTGGAATAGCCAGTCTCCAGGTGGGATCAACAGTGTGCCCAGAGCAAATCAGGGTTCACACTGAAGCTATATTAGTCTCTGAGGGTGGGGTGGACCTAGCCACACTTGTTGCCTGGCCGCCTAACATGCAAAAATACAGGCAGCTCTTAATCAATGAGACTAGAGAAGCCCTGAGGGATACAGGTGCCAGTGTCACAATGGTGACAGACAAACTGTTTTCCCAGGACAGTACCTGGCTGGACAGACAATTCCAGTCACGTATGCTGACAATCATACTAAAGTCCATCCCATGGCAATGGTAACTTTAGAATGGGGAGGGGTCACTGGCCTGAAACAGGTGGTAGTCTCCTCAGCAATTCCAGTAGAATGTCTGCTAGGGAATGATCTGGAGTCCTCAGCATGGGCTGAGGTAGAGATCAAGACCCATGCAGCCATGCTGGGTATCCCTGAACTGGTATGTGTGACGACAAGGGCACAGAGCAGGGCTCAGGGTGAAAAAGAAGTGTTGGAGTCTGGAATAATGGCCCAACCTTCCAAGAGAAAAGGAAAGAAGACTGGGTAACCATCTTCAACACAGCAAAAGAAACAGAACCTCTCTTCCCAGGAAGATGTTTTATCCCCTGAGGGAACTGAGTCCATGGATCTGGAGCCTTACCAGGTTGAGCTATTGGGCCCAGGGGGCTCCTCAAGGGAACAGATGTGTAAGGGGCAAGAAATGTGTTCCTCTCTTGAAGGCCTAAGGCAGCAAGCAACTGAGCAAGAAAAATGAACTGTCAGTGGAACCCGCGGGGTCTATTGGGAAGATGGACTCCTTTACACTGAGGCAAGAGATCCCAAACCTGGTGCCACTGGGAGAGTGGTAGTGCCTCAGGAGTTTACGGAGTTCATTCTGACCTTAGCCCATGACATTCCACTTGCTGGGCATTTGGGACAAACCAAGACTTGGGAGAGATTAGTCAACCATTTCTATTGGCCCAATATGTCCCAGAAGGTGAAGGAGTTTTGCACCTCCTGTGTCACCTGTCAAGCCAGTGGTAAGACAGGTGGCCATCCAAAGGCCCCCCTCATTCCACTTCCAGTAGTTAAGGTCCCCTTTGAGAGACTGGGAGTGGACATAGTGGGTCCACTTGCACCTCCCACAGCATCAGGGAACCAGTATATCCTGGTAGTAGTGGATCATGCAAACAGGTACCCTGAGGCAATTCCCCTTAGGTCCACTACTGTTCCTGCAGTAGCAAAAGCACTCACTGGTATTTTTACTAGAGTGGGATTTCCTAAGGAGGTGGTTTCTGACAGAGGTACCAACTTCATGTCAGCTTACCTGAAACACATGTGGAATGAGTGTGGGGGGGACTTACAAATTCACCACACCATACCATCCACAAACCAATGGTCTTGTGGAGAGATTTAACAAGACATTGAAAGGCATGATCATGGGGCTCCCTGAAAAACTAAAAAGGAAATGTGATATCCTCTTGCCATGCCTGCTTTTCGCCTACAGAGTGGTGCCAAAGAAGGGAGTAGGGTTTTCCCCCTTTGAGCTTCTGTTTGGCCATCCTGTTAGGGGACCCCTGGCACTTGTAAAAGAAGGCTGGGAGAGACCTCTCCATGAACCTAAACAAGATGTGGTGGACTATGTACTAGGCCTACGTTCAAGGATGGCAGAGTACATGGAAAGGCAAGCAAAAACCTCGGGGCCAGCCAATAACTCCAGAAGTATGACCAAAAGGGTGCTATGGTTGAGTTTCAGCCAGGGCAGAAAGTCTGGGTTCTAGAGCCTGTGGCTCCCAGGGCACTTCAGGACAAATGGAGTGGCCCTTACCCAGTGCTAGAGAAAAAGAGTCAGGTTAGCTACCTGGTGGACCTGGGCACTAGCAGGAGCCCCCAAGAGGGTGATCCATGTTAACTGCCTTAGCTCTATCATGACACGGCAGATGTAAACATGTTAATGGTTACAGATAAGGACCAGGAAGCAGAGAACCTCTCCCTGATCTCCTCTCCACTAACCCTAGAGATGGCTCAGTAGATGGAGTGATCTATTCAGATACCCTCTCTGTCCAACAGCTGGCTGGCTGCAGGCAAGTCCTCCAACAGTTTGCTGAGCTCTTTTCCTTGACTCCTAGTCAGACACACCTGTGTACCCATGATGTGGACACAGAAGACAGTATGCCTGTCAAGAATAAAATATTCAGAAAGTCTGACCAAGTCAAAGAAAGCATCAAAGTGGAAGTCCAAAAGACGAAGGAGTTGGGAGTGATTGAGCACTCTGACAGTCCCTGGGCTAGCCCAGTGGTCTTGGTCCCCAGACCTCACACCAAAGATGGCAAGAAAGAGATGAGGTTTTGTGTGGACCACAGATGGCTCAAGTCTGTCACCAAGACAGATGCTCACCCCATCCCAAGTGCAGATGAGCTCATAGACAAATTAGGTGCAGCCAAATACTTAAGTACCTTTGACTTGACAGCAGGGTACTGGCAAATCAAAATGGCACCTGGAGCAAAAGAGAAAACAACATTCTCTCCACTTGATGGGCACTACCAGTTTATTGTGATGCCTTTTGGCTTAAAGAATGCCCCTGCCACCTTTCAAAGGTTGGTGAATCAAGTCCTTGCTGCTTGGAGTTCTTTAGTGCAGCTTATCTTGATGATATTGCTGTCTTTAGCTCCAACTGGCAGGATCACCTGGTCCACCTGAGGAAGGTTTTGCAGACCCTGCAAGCAGCAGGCCTCTTTATCAAGGCATCTAAATGTTAGATAGGGCAGGGAACTGTGGTTTACTTGGGATACCTTGTAGGTGGAGGCCAAGTTCAGCCACTCCACCACAAGATCCAGACCATTCTGGACTCAGTAGCTCCAAAAACCCAGACTCAATTCAGGGCATTCCTTGGCTTGACTCAGTACTATAGGAGGTTTATGAAGGGATACTGATCAATAGTAACACCCCTCACAGAACTGACCTCTAAGAAAATGCCCAAGAAAGTTAACTGGACTGTGGACTGTCAAAAGGCCTTTGACACCCTGAAGCAAGCTATGTGTACAGCACCAGTTTTGAAAGCTCCAGATTATTCTAAACGGTTCATAGTGCAGACTGATGCCTCTGAGCATGGGATAGGAGCAGTCCTGTCCCAAACAAATGATGATGGCCTTGACCAGCCTGTTGCTTTTATTAGCAGGGGGTTATTTCCCAGGGAGCAGTGTTGGAGTGCCATTGAGAGGAAGGCCTTTGCTGTGGTTTGGTCCCTGAAGACGTTGAGACCATACCCTTTCGGTACTCACTTCACAGTTCAAACTGACCACAGACCTCTCAGATGGATGATGCAAATGAAAGGAGAAACCCCTAAACTCTTGAGGTGGTCCATATACCTATAAGGAATGGACTTTGTAGTGGAACACAGACCTGGGACTGCCCGTGCCAATGCAGATGGCCTTTCCAGGTTCTTCTGCTTAGAAAATGAAGACACTCTCAAGAA